>NC_133533.1:81824347-81997948 GCF_048544455.1 Silene latifolia
GGCTTCTCTTTTTAAGTTCTAAAGACCAAACATTTGATGAGTTCTTGATTTGGGTCAAAAAGATTCAAAACAAATTTGGTTATAAACTTGTCTCATTGAGATCCGATCATGGAACCGAGTTTGAGAACTTGTCATTTGAGTCTTATTGCAATGAGAATGGTGTTAGTCATAACTTTTCGGCCGTAAGAATCCCACAACAAAATGGAGTTGTGGAACGAATGAATCGAACTCTTGAAAATATGGCTAGGACCATGCTCATTAGCTCTAAAGTTCCTAAGAATTTTTGGGCCGAATCCGTAAACACATCTTGTTATATTTACAACCGTATCATGATTAGAAAAATCATTGAGAAAACTCCTTATGAACTACTACGAGAAATAAAACCTAATCTTTCACATTTAAAATGCTTTGGTAGTAAATGCTTTGTGCACAATAATGGAAAAGACAACCTTGGCAAATTTGATGCTCGTAGTGATGAAGGAGTTTTTGTTGGTTATTCCGATCATAGTAAAGCCTATAAGGTTTATAACAAAAAGACTATGGAAATGGAAGAAAGCGTTCATGTAATATTTGACGAATCTAGTCTTTTTGTGTCAAACACACAGGTTGATGATGAGGATGATGAATATGATGATGACTTTGAGATTGGTATGACACGACATGATATGGATCAAGTGGTGGAAGAGGCTGAGCAACCGTTGGAGCCACTGTTACTTGAGGAGGATGTCCAAAATTCAGGGGGAACTAATCGTCCTCCTATACAAGATGATGCTAGCTCATCCAGGGGGAACAAGGATGGTGAAGAACAGCCAAATCAAATCATAAACGAACCACAATCACCTCCTTCAAACAATCCTCATGCAACAGTCCTCTCTACTGTTGCAGACGAATAAACCGAATCCTCTAACTCACTTATTCCCAAAAAATGGAAACACCAAAGCTCACATCCTCTATCAAACCTAACTAGTGACTTAACCTCTGGAATAAAAACCAGATCATCACTCCAAAATTTCTGTGCACACAATGCTTTCATCTCACAAATCGAACCAGACCATTTCACAGTAGCCCTGACTGATGAATGCTGGGTGATAGCAATGCAAGAGGAATTGGAGCAATTCGAAAGGAACAAGGTATGACATCTTATCCCTAGGCCCTCCCAACTTACTGTAATTGGTACACGGTGGGTCTTTCGCAACAAGCTAGATGATGTTGGAGAAATCGTAAGGAATAAAGCTAGACTAGTGGTGCAAGGTTTTAACCAACAAGAAGGAATTGATTATGATGAAACCTTTGCACCGGTAGCTAGGCTTGAAGCCATACGAATGCTTGTAGTTTTTGCATCTTATCAAGGTATAAAGCTTTTTCAAATGGATGTCAAAACCGCATTTTAAAATGGATACCTTGATGAAGAAGTGTCTGTTGAACAACCTCCGGGGTTTGTAAACAACGAGTTTCCCAACCACGTTTTTAAACTTGATAAAGCACTTTATGGTTTAAAACAGACTCCTAGGGCCTGGTATGATAGGCTTTCAAAGTTTCTATTGGAAAATGGTTTCTTTCGTGGGTCCGTGGATAAAACGTTGTTTATCAAGTCACAAGGAGATGAACTGTTGCTTGTGCAAGTATATGTCGATAACATTATTTTTGGAGCAACTAATAATGTTCTTTATAAGTACTTTTCTGATTTAATGACTACCGAATTTGAAATGAGTATGATGGGAGAACTTGGATTTTTTCTTGGTCTTCAAATCAAACAAAATGAAAACATAACAATGATTCATCAACAAAAACACTTAAAAGAAATGCTAAGTTTGGGTTGACTAATTCTAATCCTATGCCTACACCAATGGTGCCTAAAGTCAAGCTTGACAAGGACGAAAATGGTAAGAGCATTAGTGAAAAGGTATATCGAGGTATGATCGGTTCCTTACTCTACTTAACCGCTAGTCGACCCGACATACAATTTAGTGTGTGTGTGCTTTTGCCCATTTCCAAGCAAATCCTAAGGAATCACATTTCAAAGCCGTCAAACGGATTTTTAGGTATTTTATTGGAACACAAGGGCTATATCTTTGGTACCCAACTCACTACGAACTTGATCTTGTAGGATTTTCGGATGCGGACTATGCCGGTGATACATTGGATAGGAAAAGCACTTCGGACATTGCTACATTCCTAGGACCGTGTCTCATTTAATGGGCTTCTAAGAAGCAAAACACCGTTGCATTGTCCACGGCCGAAAGTGAATATGTGAGTGCCGCTCTATGTTGTGCACAAATTCTTTGGGTACGTCAACAATTGCATGATTATGGCCTTATTTTCGAGACTACCCCTATATTTTGTGACAATACTAGTGCAATCAATATATCAAATAATTCTATACAACACTCAAGAACTAAACACATCGACATACGACATTATTTTTTACGTGATCAAGTTGAAAAGGGTAAAATATGTCTAAGCTTTTATAAAACGGAAAATGAAATTGTGGACATTTTTACAAAACCGATGGAAAGAAAACAATTCGTAAGACTTCGGTCGGAAATTGGTTTACTAGGTGACATGTAGCTAAAATAAATTATTTTCTCCAATAATTGACTAGAGGTTGGATTTATGTGTTAACAAATTTGGCTAATCCGTTTAAAGCATGAAAATTAGTCGAGAAAAATAAACATAAAAAATTTCCTTGTGCATTTGAGTTAATAGCATTGAGCCACTAAACCAATTTATGTCAAATTGTGGACAGCGGGCCGCCCACGGGGGCGCTTGGTGAGGAAGCGAAAACAAGCGTTTGCATTTTGTATGGAGTCGCCACCAATTTTTATGGGAAATTGGAACCGTTCGAATACCTCATGTCATGTCAAGACATAAAGTAGTGACATGAACACTAAGCAATCGTTACCCTTAGCATTCTATGTCTAGAATGACTCTCGTGGATGCCAATGAACACGGGTGCTCACGGAGATCTGGAGTAAGGGGTGAGGGTACGTATTAGGAAGCTCTTTTGATCGAACACCTAATCCCGCCCGCCTCGATAGCGGCCTCTACTAATGATTGGGGAAGTTATTCGTACTTGATATATCGTCGGCTATATGCATGCAATGCAACATCCATAGATTAATCCTAGCATGTGAGAATTAACTAAGTCGGTGAACAATTAGTTAGCATACAATTGGGTCGAAGTTGGATTTAAGGTTCATTTACATGTGAAAACATACAAATGATACAAGAAATATGACAAATACAATAAATAAAAATTACAATGAATGAAAATTACAATGAATTAGGCGATTTGTGTCGAAAATACCTTTAAAACGGATAATTTGAGAAAAAGAAATAAAAGAGTAAACAAATAAACAAATAAATTAACGAACAGGAATCAGGTGATAATACGATTATTAGTTAATTAATTACGTAAACTAATTAAACTAGGTCAAAGCAGAAAGGAGTTCAGAGACAGAACCCACCCTGGAACTGCGCCCTCTGGAAGAGGCGCAGCAGTTGCTGCGTCTGTTCCAAGGGTGATTTCTGGCTGTGAAGCCGGAACTGCAAATCGTTAATGTTAATTGTTAAATTTATGATCGATTGAATATTTGACTCGGATGAAAGTGATTAATGGATTATTTACATATGAATGATGGTCATAAAAGCAGTAAACATGAATGATACGGATTTAAACGGATTAATTACATGAAGGGACGATGTTAATGAATGAGTCGATAAATAAATAAACAAACTAATTAATTGATTAGTCTAAACATGATGAATGTGACGAATCAACAATGAATATGGATGCAAAATATATCAAAGGTAAATTCCAGAAACTCAACATGACGAAATTGAATCTCTAAAACTCGGATTGAATATTAATGACGAAAACCCGCAAATATTGATTATAAGGAATTTAAGTCGGAACAATAATGATTAAAACATGTGAATTAATGGTGATTAATATACATATGAATTATTGAGGACTATCATGCGAACGAATTATTAAAGACAAACAGAAAACGAAAAGGAAAGACGAATTACAGAAGACGGAGGAAGAAGAAAAGAAGCAGGAACTGCGGCAGCCTCACGAAGAGGCGCAGCAGGAACTGCGCTCCTTCGAAGAGGCGCAGCAGTTGCTGCGTCTTTTCTCGACGTCTGTCTACTGGAAATCCGCGAAAAACAGGTTTTTTTAAAGACGGTTTTAGAAATAGGTTTTAACGGTGTTTTCGACATAAATCTTACAACGATGAATAAATAAAATACAATAAATAAAGGAGGAATTATACACCCTCAGACTTACATGTTGACGGAACGAGATGAACTAAGATATCAACTAGTGAATGCTCGACGCGAATGCAATGAAAGAGTGCCCTCGTAAGAGGAAAACGATTGATTGATTAAGATTGATTGAGTGTAGTTGGTCAAATTGGTCGGTCATGCAACGGAGAGGCTGGTACCCGGAAAGATCCGAGCTTACGTGGTCGGAAGTCCAAGCACGTAGGCGCCAATTAGTAAGAACGAAGTCTAGAATGCAAAGGGAGAAGAGAAGGGCGGACACTCGCGTGAGAAATATGAGGAACGAAGGCTCCTATTTATACTAATCACGCGGCGGAATTATGGTAAGATTAGGATACGGAAGGAAAGATCCGGAAATAACCGACTTAGGTTAAACACGGAAACTTGGACAAAAAGAAAACCCTGGGAAAAGGCGCAGCAGGTGCTGCGTCCCTTGGAAGAGGCGCAGCACTTGCTGCGTCCTTTCCCGGGTAGGTTTCTCTGCGCGTAGAAAACGCGTTTGACAGCCTGTCGTATTTTAGGCATAACTTTCTCTACAAGACTCGTATTTAGGTGATTTCGGTGGCGTTGGAAAGCTAAGAAAGAGATCTAGAACTTTCTGTCAAATAGGCCCGACCCAAAAAAGTTGTTATCACCTCGAAAAGTGGGCCTAAAGGTCGGGTTATCATTTTAGCTAAATGAAATGCACATTTTGTAATGTAAACTTTTAGTTTAGCCTAATGAAGTGACATGGGACTCAAAATGAGATATAATCTCAACATTTTATGACATCCTAACCTTAGGTAGACAAGCACATTGCTTTGACTCGGGATTTGACGGTTTTAGGAAATGAAGACGGTTTTTGACCCGGACTCCAAATGAACTCTAATCATCACAAACGACGATGATCGGCGCGTAGATGACAACTAAGAGGTAGACATTAATGTTTGAGCAATCACTTGACGATAATCTTACGAACTGTCACAAATCGTTCCGCGAATCAAACATGCGGCCCAATCATCACCGGGTGGTTTGCGGGAGGTGCAGAAACGAGGTATCTACAGAGCCCCCATTTTGACTGAGGCTTGGACAAGGCGAAAGTCAAAGTATAGCCATCAGGTCAATCGAAGATTACAACCTGACGACTATGGCGACGCGAGGCGGCTCAAGGGGTCTGAACCAAGGACCTGTCGTCGGGAACATTTTAGAGTCTGTCGACTATCGGGGAGGGTCGTTTAAAGTCCATTAGACTACGTAAGGAAGCTCGCCAGCCATAAGAAGAGACCATACCTGAGACTTCTTTCTCGAGATGCTTCCGGAGGTGCATAGGAGCTAAGGTTAAGCGTAGGAGCTAAGGGTAAGACCTAAAGGATATGTAAGGATTGTGCTAGGGTGTGGGGCCCTAAAGGAAAGCATCGACGGGAAGGAGGCCAAATATAATCTCAACCTGAGGAGTAACCAAGGTTTGGGTGTAGGAACTCTAAGGAAGTGATGATCCTAAAGGAATGTGATCCTAAAAGGAAAAGGTGATCCTAAAGGAATATGATCCTAAGGGTAGGAGTGTATGAACTCTAGGGAGTTTGGGAACTTAAAAGAAGCTAGGTGTGTGAACCTGGGTATACGAACCTAAAAGGACGGTTGGTATGGGAACCTAAAGGCTTGTGAACCTAAAGGAATTGGGATCCTAGGGTTAAGTTTAGGAACTACTGGGATATTAATTCTTGTTTTAAACGCGTGCACCTAAGCTTTCTATGGTATGGGAACTCCAAAAGGATTTATGGGTTTATGAACCTAAAGATGTTGGTGTGGGAGCTTAAAGGTTATGAACCTAAAAGAAGCCATTTTGGGATCTAAGAATCTAGGGGGTAAGAATCCTAACTTTGGGTTTATGAACCTAAGGAAGGAGGCTTTGGTTTGGGGAACTTTCGGAGAACGACACCTTTGTCGAACTCTATGAGGAAACAATAATATTGAGGGTAGCAGGACGTCGGTAGAAACTGCTGGGGAATCTGCTTGCGTCGGTCTCAAGCGAACTCTGGCAAAACTTGAGGTTGAATCTGCTTGCGTCGGTCTCAAGCGAATTCTTGTTGGGGAATATACTGACGACTAGGAACATCTTGATCGCCATGGAAGAAATCTTGAGTGAGCAATACTGCAAAATACTGCTGCGCTAGGGACAAATATTTTGACGACTAGGAACATCTTGATCGTCATGGAAGAAATCTTGAGTGAGCAATACTGCAAAATACTGCTGCGCTGGGGAGAATGAAGACTTGGGTGAAGCCCCTAGTCGGAGCGAGCACTGCTTCTAATACTTACCTGCATGGATATTAGCCACACAAGAATGCAATCTAATATGCAAATAGAACATAAACACATATGCACGTAAGCAATTATCACATGGACCTCGAATGAGGAAACACATAGGCTTTGCAAAAGTCGTTTCTTTTTAAAAGTTGTTTAAAACTTGTTCAAAGAAGTTTGTCGTTCGTAATGCGTTATGCATATTCAATGGGCTTTAGACACGTGACTTGACATGACACATACCTTAGGTTTGACTGACGCGACACTAACTTAGATTTGACGCGACACAGGGATGACTTAGACAGACTTTGCCTAAGCATGCGCAACCCCTAGCCAAGTAGGGGTGACAATGCGTATCAGTTCCAAAGGTATAAGAATTGCAAGAATGATGGGGACACATAAAAGCAAGGCATGAGCCATGGATCAGCTGTCTACTAGGACTTCTTTCACCACCGTTTGCTGTAAAAGAGACCCCTCTTGAGGCACGATGACTTGGAGAATCGATCTAGGACCCTTGTCATTGTCCGGACCGAGTACTAACTTGGCTTAAAATAAGAGAGGAATAAAGGAAGGGTGGCATCTCGGAAGAGAAGCCCCCAGGATGAGAATATGACTCTGGAATTTGGTAAAAAAGAGACTGGGCGACAATAAGGAGCCCCCAGTATAGAGGTGTTGGTTGTGGAAGGGATGTTAATTGAGGTTGGAAGGTTTAAATAGAGGTTGAAAGTTAATGGTTAAGGATGGTTGTGTCCTTGAGGGAAAGTTTATAATTAGGATGGTTGATAATTGAGGTGGTGATTAAAAGTTGTTAATTGAGGTTTAAAAGTTGTTAATTGGGATGGTTGTGTCCCTGAGGACTGCCTACGTATTCACGTGAAGTGAAATCAAACCAGATCGTAGTTCTGAGGCTTGGTTAATTTTGTTTGGGTGTTGTGGTTGTATCCTTCTTGTGTAAGAAAGGACTGCCTACGTATCCACCTGAAAAGGTGAAATCAAACGAGATCGTAGTTCAAGTGTGTGCCTAAGCTATGCTGTTAGGACCTTAAAGTGCAGGGGTCACAAGGGTAAATTTCCTTTGGTGACTCGAAGAATCGATTTGAGATAACTCTCTATGATCGTAGACCAAAGAGGTATAATTAAGTTTGTAAAAATTTCCTTGTCATGTGAGCACACTTAGTGGACCCTAAGGATGATATGGGTATGTCCCGTCCTAGGTAGCAAAGTATTTGAAGACTCCGTGTCTGGGGTCAAGGTTAAACTGGATTGGATATTTGGAATGTGGAGCTCGGTAATAAGAGGCTTTGATGAACAAATCTCTGGAGCTTGATTTTGTGGAGTTAAGACTTTATGGGGTTATGTCTTGTAATGTGGCTTGGAAATGGAGTCTCTTGGCTTGATGTAGCCTGAGCACATAAAGGTAGGTTAAAATGACGTGGGTTCAAGTTTCCATGTCTTGGCGTTAAAGGATAGGTATATCTGACGAGCTTTAGAGGATTCTCAAAATTCCTAACTATCTCCCTGTAACGGTCTCGAGAAGGACTTAGGGTGTGATGTGTGATAGGCTAAGTGAGGGTGCTAGCTGACCATCTTCGTTGGTGTCTTGATTCTATACTGTAACTTGATTCTATATAGACTTCAGGAGTATTCCGTTTAGCATTTGATTTCAGGCTTGTTCTTGATTCAGACTCAGATTCTTGGTCTAGGGTATATCTCGACTTTTTGCTCAAAATTTTTTGATTCGGTTCTTTGAGGATAACATTGACTTTCGATATTGACTTGACTTGCTTGATCCTTCTTCTTTTAACTCATTTGTCTTGGATTTCGGGCATAACTGTGGCCTTGTATATTGGCCTCAGTTTCTCTTGATTGAGCCTTTGTCTTTAATCATGGCTCGTATCGTCTTGGATTTGCTTGTTACCATGGATTTGGATCACACTAGCACCTTTGGGTGTGAAATGGGTTGGTCTTTAGTAATACGGGTTGTTTATTGTGGGGAATGGGCTTGCCTTCCGTCATGGGTCGTTAACAAGGGAGATGGTCTGGATTCGTCCTAGAATCTCTAGAGATAGGCTCGTCCTAGACTAGGGTTATATTGTGGTTTCTATTGCCAGACATGGAATAGGTAAGAAAAGAACACGGAGTTTCAGGTCCTCTACAACATAGAACGGAACATCATTTAAGTGTACTCACATCGACTGTCATGTGTTTTTGTTCGTTTTAAAATGTCTCAAACCAATTCTTGTTGTCACAGGAAAAGGGTAAAGGAAGAGATAGGATAGAATATGTGGATTGAAAAGTGTGCTTTTATTTAAATGAATAATAAATGTATTTAACATAGACTCGAAAAGACATGTGACTCGTGGGACAGCCCCCAGATTGCCACTAGAAATGGAAATGAACACAAAGAAGGACACTAGAAAAATTATGATATAGAAAGCCTAAGACTCGGACTCGGACCCGGACTTTGACGCGATCTTAGATCCAGACTCGTAATCATCGGCCCATGCTTGAACATTTTCTCTTCCAGCAACTGGCTTTGACATCTGACTTTGAGCATCCACCCATTTGAGCACCTCATCCTCATCATTGGGAACATTGGGAGGATAACAGTCAAGAAGGGTTTCTTGATAAGTGGTATATCCATGAGGATTGCCTAAGCTACCTTGTGGGTTAAAGGTTGAGAGGGACAACCTCCCGCTTTCAATCATATCCTGAATGACATGTTTTAATTTGTAACATTTCTCTGTATCATGCCCTTTGCCTCTATGGTACTCGCAGTATGAGTTCTCGTCCCAGAACTTGGATTTCCTTTCTGGTTCGGGTGTAGGTCCTATAGGCTTCAACATTCGTTGTTCCATGAGTCTCTGAAGGGCATCGGCGTATCTAATACCAATGTTGGTAAATTTCCTAGGAGGTGTGCCCTTATTTTCGGAAGCCTTTGTAAATGACCTTGAAGGGTTGTTAGGTTTCTTTGACGAAGGATCCATGAGGATGCCTTTATTGATTTTGATTCCCGGATGACAAGAACTAAGAATAGATTGTCCACTTGTTGCTTTCTCCTTAGGACTGTCAAGTTGAGGGTTTGTCTGGACATTTTTCATCTCAAGCTTCTTATCCATTTCATCAAACTGTTTCTCCATGTTGGAAAGCCGAGAGTTTAGGATATCAATGGCTCCTTCTATTTTGGAGAATTTATTGTTGAAGGCCATGGAAAGCATGAGCATTCCATTTTGGATGTCATCGTCTTCGAGGACATTGATCTCTTCGTCATCATGAGGATTGAGGAGATGAGAATAGTCTAGAGATGATTCGTCGTCATGTTTAATGGTATTAGACCCAAGAGGGTCGATTTTCTTGGATTGGCCGACAGAAGGTGGCTTAGGAAGCTTGCCCTCTTCGATCATATCTTGGATAGTGTGTTTCAAGAGAAAACACTCTTCAATATCATGGCCTCTACCTTGATGATATAGGCAGTATTTGTTGCCCTTCCAGAGGTTCATCTGTTTCTCTAAAGGTGGATCCGGAGTCGGACCTATTGGATGTAGCTTGCCTTGGGCGGAAAGTCTCTTCAAAGCATCGGCATAAGACATGCCTAAATCGGTAAGCACCCTTTGATGCCTCCCAGGTTTCTTTTCAGCTGTTTTCGGCTTTCTAGGACAATGGTTATTGCAAGAGGTAAGCTTTGGACGACTTAGACTAGAGGTTTCTCTAGGTGGTGTGTTCTTTTCCACCATCCCATTTTCAAGGGTGAGGACGCGAATGCTCAAATTTTCCACTGTAGCTTGAACTCCTAGGACCATAGCATAAACGTCTTGGAGAGACATGGTGATGGTGGCTTGATCTGCTTCGTGACTTTGCTGATTGACGGAACTTGCTGGATTCCTACTCGACAGAAATGACGCGCATTACACTCGATTCGACATGGGATCACGCATACTAAGGCAACAAACAAAAGAAGGGATAAGATGACACATCTAGACTTGACTTGTGAACTCGTGAAATGTCGTGAGCGACTTCTCGTGTTTGAATTCACGGTGTTTGACCTTGACCTTTAGACTCGAGTGTTGACTTTGACAGAGTGACCCTTATGTGGTTGACTTGATTGACGGGATTGATGACACGTGATTCTAAGACGCATGTTTTAAGACAGATTTGACTCGAGGTTCGGGTAGGTGTGTCCCGAACGTGTCATTAGGAGAATTCAAGAAATGGATTTTGGAATGACTTGATGTGTTAGCCTCGAGTGCGTGAGTCGAGGTGTGGAAATGCTTAGATCCTAACTGAATTGGGGTAGGGGGGTCCACAATGACGGCGCGACGCCTTAGGATTTGACTTGATTTTGAAAAGACCCAAAATATAAAGAAAAGACGGGTTCATGACTTGACGGAGTTTCGACTAGGACATAGTCCGTTTGAACTTTGACTCTAACTTAGCCCAATTGAATTTACATATCTACATTTACACGGTTTGAAAATATTTTGAATAAAACGTTTTTTTTTTTTTTTTTCGGACTCTTTTTTTTTAACTTTTTTTTTTTCGTTTTTTTTTTTGGACTCTTTTTGGGTTTTTTTTTTTTGTTTTGGACGTTTTCTTTTTTTTCGTTTTTTATTTGGTTTTTTTTTTGTTGCACGGATTTTGAAATGGGTTTTAGGCCCGAAGTTTGACTCGACATACGGACAGAGTTTGGACTTTGTTTTGCCTTTTCTCGAAAATATTTACGTTTTAAAAAGAGGTTTTAATTTTACAAAAATCGTCATGGTTTCGTTTAGAAAATGGTGATCACATATGATACAAACATTATACAAGCATTATAACGGGATGCTGAGTGCATTTAAAAGGGTTTTGGTTTAAAGGGTGGGTTGCCATACTGAACAATCAAACCCGAAGTCTGTGGAGAGGCTCGTGCCAAACAAGAGTAAGGCCGATTCCTAGTCCATTTCCTCAAGTAGTGAAGGCCCTTGATACAAACAAGAGTAAGCATCATGGTATGGATGACGTCAATCGCTATCCATCCTTAGGCCCAAATAAGAATTAGGACCGTTTAGACGGGACGATTGGTCGAATGGGTTGGGTTGGGCCTAGGAAGGCCGAATAAAACGGTCTAGGAAGACCGAGTTATGAAAACCGACAATTGTCTTGTACAAACTATTCCCTAACCTTGTTCAAGTTTCACCCTTGCTACGTAAGTGTATTATCCCCAGCGGAGTCGCCAAACTGTGGACAGCGGGCCGCCCACGGGGGCGCTTGGTGAGGAAGCGAAAACAAGCGTTTGCATTTTGTATGGAGTCGCCACCAATTTTTATGGGAAATTGGAACCGTTCGAATACCTCATGTCATGTCAAGACATAAAGTAGTGACATGAACACTAAGCAATCGTTACCCTTAGCATTCTATGTCTAGAATGACTCTCGTGGATGCCAATGAACACGGGTGCTCACGGAGATCTGGAGTAAGGGGTGAGGGTACGTATTAGGAAGCTCTTTTGATCGAACACCTAATCCCGCCCGCCTCGATAGCGGCCTCTACTAATGATTGGGGAAGTTATTCGTACTTGATATATCGTCGGCTATATGCATGCAATGCAACATCCATAGATTAATCCTAGCATGTGAGAATTAACTAAGTCGGTGAACAATTAGTTAGCATACAATTGGGTCGAAGTTGGATTTAAGGTTCATTTACATGTGAAAACATACAAATGATACAAGAAATATGACAAATACAATAAATAAAAATTACAATGAATGAAAATTACAATGAATTAGGCGATTTGTGTCGAAAATACCTTTAAAACGGATAATTTGAGAAAAAGAAATAAAAGAGTAAACAAATAAACAAATAAATTAACGAACAGGAATCAGGTGATAATACGATTATTAGTTAATTAATTACGTAAACTAATTAAACTAGGTCAAAGCAGAAAGGAGTTCAGAGACAGAACCCACCCTGGAACTGCGCCCTCTGGAAGAGGCGCAGCAGTTGCTGCGTCTGTTCCAAGGGTGATTTCTGGCTGTGAAGCCGGAACTGCAAATCGTTAATGTTAATTGTTAAATTTATGGATCGATTGAATATTTGACTCGGATGAAAGTGATTAATGGATTATTTACATATGAATGATGGTCATAAAAGCAGTAAACATGAATGATACGGATTTAAACGGATTAATTACATGAAGGGACGATGTTAATGAATGAGTCGATAAACAAATAAACAAACTAATTAATTGATTAGTCTAAACATGATGAATGTGACGAATCAACAATGAATATGGATGCAAAATATATCAAAGGTAAATTTTAAACTCAACATGACGAAATTGAATCTCTAAAACTCGGATTGAATATTAATGACGAAAACCCGCAAATATTGATTATAAGGAATTTAAGTCGGAACAATAATGATTAAAACATGTGAATTAATGGTGATTAATATACATATGAATTATTGAGGACTATCATGCGAACGAATTATTAAAGACAAACAGAAAACGAAAAGGAAAGACGAATTACAGAAGACGGAGGAAGAAGAAAAGAAGCGAGAATCGGCGGCCTCACGAAGAGGCGCAGCAGGAACTGCGCTCCTTCGAAGAGGCGCAGCAGTTGCTGCGTCTTTTCTCGACGTCTGTCTACTGGAAATCCGCGAAAAACAGGTTTTTTAAAGACGGTTTTAGAAATCGGTTTTAACGGTGTTTTCGACATAAATCTTACAACGATGAATAAATAAAATACAATAAATAAAGGAGGAATTATACACCCTCAGACTTACATGTTGACGGAACGAGATGAACTAAGATATCAACTAGTGAATGCTCGACGCGAATGCAATGAAAGAGTGCCCTCGTAAGAGGAAAACGATTGATTGATTAAGATTGATTGAGTGTAGTTGGTCAAATTGGTCGGTCATGCAACGGAGAGGCTGGTACCCGGAAAGATCCGAGCTTACGTGGTCGGAAGTCCAAGCACGTAGGCGCCAATTAGTAAGAACGAAGTCTAGAATGCAAAGGGAGAAGAGAAGGGCGGACACTCGCGTGAGAAATATGAGGAACGAAGGCTCCTATTTATACTAATCACGCGGCGGAATTATGGTAAGATTAGGATACGGAAGGAAAGATCCGGAAATAACCGACTTAGGTTAAACACGGAAACTTGGACAAAAAGAAAACCCTGGGAAAAGGCGCAAAGAAAGTGCTGCGTCCCTTGGAAGAGGCAAAGACTTGTGCGTCCTTTCCCGGTAGGTTTCTCTGCGCGTAGAAAACGCGTTTGATGACTGTCGTATTTTAGGCATAACTTTCTCTACAAGACTCATATTTAGGTGATTTCGGTGGCGTTGGAAAGCTAAGAAAGAGATCTAGAACTTTCTGTCAAATAGGCCCGACCCAAAAAAGTTGTTATCACCTCGAAAAGTGGGCCTAAAGGTCGGGTTATCATTTTAGCTAAATGAAATGCACATTTTGTAATGTAAACTTTTAGTTTAGCCTAATGAAGTGACATGGGACTCAAAATGAGATATAATCTCAACATTTTATGACATCCTAACCTTAGGTAGACAAGCACATTGCTTTGACTCGGGATTTGACGGTTTTAGGAAATGAAGACGGTTTTTGACCCGGACTCCAAATGAACTCTAATTACTGTCAAAACGACCGTATCGGCGCGTAGATGACAACTAAGAGGTAGACATTAATGTTTGAGCAATCACTTGACGATAATCTTACGAACTGTCACAAATCGTTCCGCGAATCAAACATGCGGCCCAATCATCACCGGGTGGTTTGCGGGAGGTGCAGAAACGAGGTATCTACACAAATCATACCTAAAAGCCTACAACCTAGACTTAACCTCTCAACACTCAACCACCCACTTCCCTTGTTAACCACACCAGCCCACATTTATTCTCCATGTTTCCATACTAAAACACCTTGTTCATTAGTCCTTGTGACTCGTTGTGTTAAAACAATTGTAGTTGTTCATTAGTCCATGTGACTCGTTGTGTGAACCATTTGTCCTTATTCATTAGCCCTTGTGACTCGTTGTGTAAACCATTTGTCCTTGTTCATTAATCCTTGTAACTTGTTGTGTTAAACAATTATACTTGTTCATTAGTCCATGTGACTCGTTGTGTGAACCATTTGTCCTTGTTCATTAGTCCTTGTGATTCATTGTGTAAACCATTTGTCCTTGTTATTAGTCCTTGTGACTCGTTGTGTTAAACAATTGTACTTGTTCATTAGTCCACGTGACTCGTTGTGTGAACCATTTGTCCTTGTTCATTAGCCCTTGTGACTCGTTGTGTTAACCATTTATCCTTGTTCATTAATCCTTGTGACTTGTAGTGTTAAACAATTATACTTGTTCATTATTCCATGTGACTTGTTGCGTGAACCATTTGTCCTTGTTCATTAGTCATTGTGACTCGTTGTGTAAACCATTTGTCCTTGTTCATTAGTCCTTGTGACTCGTTGTGTTAAAACAATTGTACCTGTTCATTAGTCCATGTGACTCGTTGTCTGGACCAATTGTCCTTGTTCATTAGCCCTTGTGACTCGTTGTGTGAACCATTTCTCCTTGTTCATTAGTCCTTATGACTCGTTGTGTAAACCATTTGTCCTTGTTCATTAATTCTTGTGACTCGTTGTGTTTAAACAAATGTACTTGTTCATTAGTCCATATGACTCGTTGTGAGAACCATTTGTCCTTGTTCATTAGCCATTGTGACTCGTTGTGTTAAACAATTTTACTTGTTCATTAGTCCATGTGACTCATTGTGTGAACCATTTGTCCTTGTTCATTAGTCCTTGTGTCTCATTTTGTTAAACAATTATACTTGTTCATTAGTCCATGTGATTCGTTGTGTGAACCATTTTTCCTTGTTCATTAGTCCTTGTGACTCATTGTGTAAATCATTTCTCCTTGTTCATTAGTCCTTGTGACTCGTTGTGTTAAAACAATTGTACTTGTTCATTAGTCCATGTGACTCATTGTGTGATCCATTTGTCCTTGTTCATTAGCCCTTGTAACTCATTGTGTGAACCATTTGTCCTTATTTATTAGTCCTTGTGACTCGTTGTGTAAACCATTTGTCCTTGTTCATTAATCCTTGTGACTTGTTGTCTTAAACAATTGTACTTGTTCATTAGTCCATGTGACTCGTTGTGTGAAAATTTGTCTTTGTTCATTAGTCCTTGTGACTCGTTGTGTAAACCATTTGTCCTTGTTCATTAGTCCTTGTGACTCGTTTTTTTAAACAATTGTAATTGTTCATTAGTCCATGTGACTCGTTGTGTGAACCATTTGTCCTTGTTCATTAGTCCTTGTGGCTCATTTTGTTAAATAATTGTACTTGTTCATTAGTCCTTGTGGCTCATTTTGTTAACCAATTATACTTGTTCATTAGTCCACGTGATTCGTTGTGTGAACCATTTTTCCTTGATCATTAGTCCTTGTGACTCATTGTGTAAAGCATTTCTCCTTGTTAATTAGTCCTTGTGACTCGTTGTCTTAAAACAATTGTACTTGTTCATTAGTCCATGTGACTCGTTGTGTGATCCATTTGTCCTTGTTCATTAGCCCTTGTGACTCGTTGTGTGAACCATTTATCCTTATTTATTAGTCGTTGTGACTCGTTGTGTAAACCATTTGTCCTTGTTCATTAATCCTTGTGACATGTTGTCTTAAACAATTGTACTTGTTCATTAGTCCATGTGACTCGTTGTGTGAAACATTTGTCTTTGTTCATTAGTCCTTGTGACTCGTTGTGTAAACCATTTGTCCTTGTTCATTAGTCCTTGTGACTCGTTATGTTAAACAATTGTAATTGTTCATTAGTCCATGTGACTCGTTGTGTGAACCATTTGTCCTTGTTCATTAGTCCTTGTGGCTCATTTTGTTAAACAATTGTACTTGTTCATTAGTCCATGTGACTCGTTGTGTGAACCATTTGTCTTTGTTCATAAGTGCTTGTGACTCGTTGTGTAAACAATCTATCCTTGTTCATTAGTCCTTGTGAGTCGTTGTGTTAAACAATTGTACTTGTTCATTAGTCCATCTGACTCGTTGTGTGAACCATTTATCCTTGTTCATTAGTCCTTGTGACTCGTTGTGTAAACCATTTGTCCTTGTTCATTAGTCCTTGTGACTCGTTGTGTTAAACAATTGTACTTGTTCGCTAGTCCATGTGACTTGTTGTGTGAACCATTTGTCCTTGTTTATTATTCCTTGTGGCTCGTTTTGTTAAATAAATTGTACTTGTTCATTAGTCCATGTGACTCGTTTTGTGAACCATTTGTCCTTGTTCATAAGTACTTGGGACTCTCTGTGTGAACCATTTGCCCTTGTTTATTAGTAAATGTGACTCGTTGTGTGAACCATTTGTTCTTGTTCATTAGTCCTTGTGACTCAATGTGTTAAATAATTGTACTTGTTCATTAGTCCATGTGACTCGTTGTGTGAACCATTTATCCTTGTTCGTTAGTCCTTGTGACTCGTTGTGTGAACCATTTGTCCTTGTTCAATAGCTTTGTGGCTCATTTTTGTAAACAATTATACTTGTTCATTAGTCCATGTGACTCGTTGTGTGAACTATTTGTCCTTGTTCATTAGTCCTTGTGACTCATTGTGTAAACCATTTCTCCCACTACTGCAAAAGAACGGTTATCATTCATCTGCAAATGAGAATTCAACAACACAATTCAAAAGCATATTCAACAGTACAAAAGGAAACCACTATAAAAGGAACCCCTCAGTATTCAAGTAGATCATCGAGTTTTTAGAGTGCAGTATTGCCTTAAGCAAACTAGCAACAAAATCTAAAAATAAGTTGTAATCAAAAGATCTCATATCAATATTCATTGTAAGTTTTATTTTCATTTTTCAATCCTGTAATTTTCAAAGTTTATTTTAAAATCAACTACTTGTGACTCGTTGTGAGAACCATTTGTCCTTGTTCATTAGCCATTGTGACTCGTTGTGTTAAAAAAATTGTACCTGTTCATTAGTCCATGTGACTCGTTGTGTGAACCATTTGTCCTTGTTCATTAGCCCTTGTGACTCGTTGTGTGAGCCATTTATCCTTGTTTATTAGTAAATGTGACTCGTTGTGTGAACCATTTGTCCTTGTTCAAAAGTCTTTGTGACTCGTTGTGTTAAACATATGTAATTGTTCATTAGTCCATGTGACTCGTTGTATGAACCATTTGTTCTTGTTCATTAGTCCTTGTGACTCGTTGTGTTAAACAATTGTACTTGTTCATTAGTCTATGTGACTCGTAGTGTGAACCATTTGTCCTTGTTCATTAGTCCTTATGGCTCGTTGTGTTAAACAATTGTACTTGTTCATTTGTCCATGTGACTCCTTGTGCGAACCATTTGTCCTTGTGACTCTTTGTGTGAACCATTTGTTCTTGTTTATTAGTAAATGTGACTCGTTGTGTGAAGTATTTGTCCTTGTTTATTAGTTATTGTGACTCGTTGTGTGAACCATTTATCCTTGTTTATTAGTCTATGTGACTCGTTGTGTGAACCATTTGTCCTTGTTCATTACTTCTTATGGCTCGTTGTGTTAAACAATTGTACTTGTTCATTATTCCATATGACTCCTTGTGTGAACCATTTGTCCCTGTTCATTAGTCCTTGTGGCTCGTTTTGTTAAACAATTGTACTTGTTCATTAGTCCATATGACTCGTTGTGTGAAACATTTGTCCTTGTTCATAAGTGCTTGTGACTCGTTGTGTAAACAATTTATCCTTATTCAATAGTCCTTGTGAGTCGTTGTGTTAAACAATTGTACTTGTTCATTAGTCCATGTGACTCGTTGTGTGAACCATTTGTCCTTGTTCATAAGTGTTTTTGACTCATTGTGTAAACCATTTGTCCTTGTTCATTAGTCCTTGTGACTCATTGTGTTAATCAATTGTACTTAGCTTGTTCATTAGTCCATGTGACTCGTTTTGTGAACCATTTGTCCTTGTTCATTAGTCCTTGTGACTCGTTTTGTTAAACAATTATACTTGTTCATTAGTTCATGTGACTTGTTGTGTGAACCATTTGTCCTTGTTCATTAGTGCTTGTGACTCGTTGTGTGAACCATTTATTCTTGTTTATTAGTAAATGTGACTCGTTGTGTGAACCATTTGTCCTTGTTCAAAAGTCTTTGTGACTCGTTGTGTTAAACAATTGTAATTGTTCATTAGTTCATGTGACTTGTTGTGTAAATCATTTGTTCTTGCTCATTAGTCCTTGTGACTCGTTGTGTTAAACAATTGTACTTGTTCATTAGTCCATATGACTCGTTGTCTAAACCATTTGTCCTTGTTTGTTAGTCCTTGTGACTCGTTGTGTGAACCATTTGTCCTTGTTCAATAGTCTTTGTGACTCGTTGTGTTAAACAATTGTAATTGTTCATTAGTCCATGTGACTCGTTTGGTGAACTTTTTGTTCTTGTTCATTTGTCCTTGTGAGTCGTTGTTATTCATATTCAAATAGTTTTATGGGAATTATTTGTATGGACCTTTATACCTACGTTTTTAGTCTATTATTTTAATGGCTAAAGAAAAAGAAGATGTCTTCTCTTGGCGTTTTTAAGGGAGGATTCACGATGCATAACTTCTAGCGCATGGGTTTTAGGTTCGTGCATCTTTATTGTTTATTTTGGGGACGTTGACACGTGTGGAGTTATGCGACTCGTATTTACGCACATTTAGTCCCTTAACTAGCCTCATACATTTGCTTTCTAGCATATATTAGGGTCGTTTCTATCTTAAGCTTCCTATTTTGCATATTCTATGAGGTTTTTTGCCCTTGGTGGGGGAGGAGCGCTAGCCTTACGTGTATGGAGCAAAACGAAGCTAAAATTAATTGCATCTAACGACCAAGTATCAAAGAGCAGACGACACTAAAGGCCTAAGTAGATAGAACAAGTATTTGGGCAATGATGAATGATCCCCACGGCTCCTCAATGATCGCTTACGGATCATGAGGCAGCCAAATGAAGAAGAAGAAAATCTGCAAGGAAGGACAAACGACCCAGAGTCGGGTCGGGCATCCCATTACTAAGGAAGGGCGTGCCAAAGAACAACTCGGGCGTCCCAATGGCTGGTCGAGCGTCCTTTGATGCAACATGAGCGGACAACATCAGCAGGTCGAGCGTCCCGAGCTGAGACTTGAAAGGTGTTAAACTCATTTAAGGGGCTTGATCGTCATTTATGCCCTTAGTTAACCTAATTTTTGTACTTAGTATAAATACTCTCTTGAAATAGGAGAGTAGAAGGAGGTCATTAGAGTATATTAGAGATCAATTAGCTTAATTATATTTTAATCCTCCCCTAATTATTGTTCAAGAACTCTAGATCTAGTTGGGTAATTTTAAGATTATTTTGGGATTATTGGAGAATTGACAACTCGTCATCATCAATCAAGTTTTCTTCTATTATCCTTTGCTTTCTATTTTGATCGTTCTAAGTTGGTACAATTTCCTTACTCCTTACTTAATCCCTGATTATTGTTTTACTCTTTCATCATGTTTAAGCCTGTTATTATGATTGACATCATTGTTAGCATATCCACCATGATAATGAGTGAGTAGTTCTTTAACTAGGGTTAATGGAGGATTAGGGGAGTTAATCATGGGATAGATCTTTACTTAATAAGTTCATATGATTGCTTACTTTTTGTAGTTTCAACTTATGCACATGTTATGCTTGATGAAATGCTTGATTGACAACCTAGCATTAATCTCTTATCCTTTAAACAAGACTTGTAAGACATAAACTAACTCAAGGCTTGTTATACCATGCATGTAGTTGAATAGGAAGAAATTAAGTGGACTTGTAGGTGTTGTAAAGTCTTGACAGGACTCGGCTCGAGATCCAAATCTTCCTAGGAATTGTAAGATATAAACTAACTCGATTCCACTACAACAATAAATTGCTTACATCTATGAAACTTATTATGCGATCTCACCATGATTCTCTTATGAACCTATGACACCCTAGTGCCTTTTATCAATTGTTTACACTCTCATTTACTTATCTTGCTTTGTTTTCCCACTTGTCTACTTTTACTTTGTCTAGTAATTTAGATAACCATCTCAAACCAAACCAAATTGTGACTTAAAGGCATAACTACTTACAATCGATAGCTTAATCCAATACCCGTCCCTTGGGATCCGACCTTTAATTACCACTCTACTAAGGGTAGTTTGTTGAGACTATAAATATAATTTGAGATCGTACAACGACACGCTACATCAAAATGGCGTCGTTGCAGGGGACGGTGTTCAATTGAGTTGTTATTTGTTGTCTTTAGTTGTGTCTCTCTTTGGCTTGAAGAAGAGCCTTTCCTCAAGGTATTTCTCACCTTTTTCTAATAGTTTACATTGCAAGATGGACCTTATAGATTGTTTTGCAGAGGACCATGCGGGTTCTACTCTCTTCAAAGACCCTTTGGAAGCATTGGAGGCCTTGGAAGCAAGTGAGTCCAACGGTAAATATTACGCATTGGAAGTAGATCTCCTTGAGGCCGCTCTAGCCAACAAAGATCTCACCTATGAGCAATCCATGAGGATTGATGGTATCCTCAAAGAGTCATCACAACCCATCAAGGTGGAACAAGCAATGAGGGTAGAAAGTGTAATAGAGGTGGAAAGCGTACTTGAGAGGTGGAAAGTGTTCCCAATGAACCCTCAAAGGTAGAAGTTGAGGTACAAATTCCATCTTTAAAATCACTTCCCCCAAATTTGAAGTATACTTACCTTGATGAGTCTAAAACCAAACCCGTGATTGTCAATGAAAAACTTGATAAAAGTCAATTGGAAAGTTTGCTTGGTGTGTTAAAAGAACATGAAAAAGCTATAGGTTGTAGTCTAGATGACCTTAAGGGAATAAGCCCCGACGTTTGCATGCATAGGATTCATTTAGAAGAAGACCGTAGGACTACAATTCAAGGCCAAAGGAGACTAAGTCCCCATATGCAAGAGATTGTAAAACGGAGGTTATAAAATTGTTTGATGCGGGAATCATTTACCCTATATCGGATTCCTTGTGGGTTAACCCCGTTCAAGTGGTACCCAAGAAAGGAGGTACCACGGTGGTGAAAAATGACAAGAATGAGCTAATACCCACAAGGAAGATCACTGGTTGGCAAATGTGTATTGATTATCGTAAGTTGAATTCCGCAACAAGAAAGGATCATTTTTCTCTTGCATTCATTGATCAAATGCTTGAGAGGCTTGCCTCTAACAAATTCTTTTTCTACCTTGACGGGTATTCGGGATTCTTCCAAATCCCGATACTCCCGGATGACCAACACAAGATCACTTTCACATGCTCTTATGGTACCTTTGCCTATAGGAGAATGCCCTTCGGCCTAGGTGATGCTCCCGCCACATTTCAACGTTGCATGATGAGTGTCTTTTCCGACTACCTTGAGACCATAATGGAAGTTTTTATGGATGATTTTAGTGTCTATCGGAAAGATTTCGCGTCATGTTTGCATAATTTGTCACTTGTCTTGCAAAAATGTGAAGATGTTAGCCATGTGTTAAATTGAGAAAAGTGTCATTTCATGGTCAATGAAGGTATTGTCTTGGGTCATTTGATTTCGGAAAAGGGTATCGAAGTTGATAAAGCTAAAGTTGAGGTGATTGATAAATTACCACCACCCGTGAATGTCAAACGGGTGCAGAGTTTTCTCGGTCATGAGAGGTTTTTCCGACGATTTATAAAAGATTTTTCCAAAATTGCAAAACCCCTCACTCAAGTTTTGCTTAAAGATGCCCAATTACAATTTACTCAAGAGTGTGTTGAGGCTTTTGATAGAATCAAGAAAGCTCTATTTTCGGCACCGATTATTCAACCGCCAAATTGGGAGTTGCCTTTTGAGATAATGTGTGATGCAAGAAACTATGCCGTTGGTGTGGTTCTTGGCCAACGGGTTGGGAAAGCTTTACGTGGTATATATTATATAAGCAAGACCCTTGATTCTTTTATTTTATATAGACTTATTGTACCATATTTGTACGCATCTCTATGCATATTTAGTAGTGTTTAGCTACAAATGTCCCCCGAATTGTCTACTTTGGTTTCTCTTGTCTTATTTACATGAATGAACCAAAGATAAGCGGAATCAAGCTTAATACATGTCCCTATGCATGAATTTAGGATATGAGTTGAGTCGGAGCTTGGAGACTACTATTTTGAGATGCGCATAGAAGTAAGTTAGCTAGGCGGGAAAACGAAGACCTTCAAATTACTAGTGCTTAATTTTAAGAATCATATCTCGATTTCTAAAACTGATTTTCAAGTGATTCTAATTGGAGATGAAAGATTGTCCTCTTAGCTTTCCAACGCCACCGGAAACATGCTGTTTGCCCAAGTAACGCAGAAATGGCAGCCGTTTGAAGTTCAGTGCGCGAAGTAGGAATTGTGCGCTGGAAAGTACTCGATCGAGTACTATCTTGTTCGATCGAGTAGTTATTGTATTCGATCGAATGGAATCTTTTTGATAGTGTTCGATCGAGTACCTAAAGTCCCCCGATCGAGAGGTTTAAGCTTGGATTTGTTCGATCGAGTATTATGAAAGTGCTCAATCGAGTAGCTTGCTATGGACACGGGCTTTTTAGCTTAAGTTCGTGTTTTAGGTTTAATAATTGTCTTTCCTATAAATAGGAAAGACGTCATTAGGTTTAACTCTCTATTTTCTCTCTTCTTTTCTCTCTTTTAAAAAAACTGGATACTGTTGAACGCTGATTTTCTCTCATTATCGGATCTGAACTTTTGTAATTCCTTCTTCCCTTTTACTCTAGTATTATTTCTCTTCCTTTTCATCTCTATACTATGCTTTCTATTGCTTTATCTTTCCCTTTTTCTTCACCCATTATTATGTTTAGCTAATTCTCCTGGTAGGATTTAGGGAATTCAATGAGTTGATGTTAGTTGCTAATTAGGTTTGCAGATCTGTTGCTAAAATCATGTCTTTGTTGTTAATCACTGCAATTAATTGTTCTTGTCTACTTGAGTCGACGCAATTAGATAATTAACTTCGGTAAACCTTGACCGGGATCGGAAGATTGAAATGGGTAAGACCTGCAGTGAACATTAGGATGCTTTAGTGAGGGCGGAAGCTAAGCTAATAGTGTTTTAGGGTGAATTGAGACCGGAAGGAGATATTCGTTGCCCCTTAGACCGATACAAGTGACCGATTTATGACCTTAGCTGCAATTATCTGACATTCATTGGTGACCCGACAATCCTAGTTCTCTCTCTCTATTGTTAATCCCTTTTATTCTTTTCTCTGCTTTAGTTAGTCAGTTTAGATAACAAATCAACAAAACCCCCATTTTAGTGACATTAGATAGACCAGAATAACAAGTAGGTAGTGACCGCCTCCCTGTGGAGATCGACCCTACTTCCGCTAACTTCTGTTAGTAGTCTTAGGTAATTATTTTTGGTACTAAAATGACGATATCATATTTTGGCGCCGTTGCCGGGGAGGCAACTATTTTATTTACTTGTTTATTTTTGTCTGTCCTTAGCCTCAAGGGATTTGTTCCTTGAGGCAGTTCTCATCTTTTTCTCTAGTGTTGTTTTGATAGGCCCTACAGGTCCTACCTAGACAGTTCTAGGCAAAAGATCATCAAAGGTAAGGCTTGAGTACGTTTGATCTTCCACCTATGCTCCATCATATGGCGCAATAGGTGGTTTACTGTGAGAGATGTGGTACCGTTGGGCACAATGCCGTTATTTGCTTGACAGGGAATAATGAAGTCTATGCGTTTAGTCAGCATAGACAAGCTAGTCATTCCATTGCATATGTGCCGCCACATCCGTTTCAACAATGAGGCTGTGACACCCCCATACTCCGAGTGCCTTACCAGGACCACTCAGGTATGGAGACATCACCATCTCGGTTGCCCGAGGTATGATAATCAAACAACAGCGATAAAGAAACAACATTTATTATTAATAGTTTAATGAATGAAAACAATCCTTGAAACCAAACTGAAAGCAAGATACATTATTCCAAACTGTCTACTCAAACTGAAACATAAATAAATGCTAAAACTACAGCGGAAGACTCTATCGTCATGTCGTGGCCATCCCGGCTATCCCGTATCATCTCTATACTGCTCAATATCTGCTCACCATCCCGAATGGATCACCGCAGGTTTACAAAACAACACCGGGTCAGTACTAATCACACAATCAAAACAGATAACAATAATAAGACAAACAGGCAATTTGTTGCGCACACACACACACACACATCCAACCAACCGTCTCAATCATCGACCGTCCCTTTGGACCCGACCCGAGTGGGGGACGCAGCCGTTCCCACCTAAGCCCCGCTCATCGTACGAGCGATAACCCTGTCCATTAATGTGCACATCCCCTTTCGTGGCGGGTTCCACTAAGGGCGAAACTAGGGCGTGAGATCACTCCCGCAAGTGACCCCACTCAACCGAGAACGCATCTCGAGAACCATCAACAACACAACCACAATCACAAACACAAGTACAACCATCAAATCAATTAACTAACTACAAAGACATCACCAATATCCCATTATGGGACTAATATCGAGTAGAAATCCTACCTGGAAAGCACACACGCTTGATCGGTATCTCACATTTGTCTCAAAACGCCTCTTCTATGAATTCCCCTCCTAACATATAACACACGAATACTACTATTCAAACACCATTCATAAAACCCCCAATTACTAAATTAGGGTTTCACTAATCTTAACCAAAACGTTATAAAAATTATGCTAGAAGCTTACCCTCGACGCAAGGAATCCAACGACACAAACTATGATGCAAACCGACCGCCTCGAACTCCGGAATTGTCAAGAACGCGATTAGGAAGAAGACAAGTTGCTTTCTCTCTTAAGCAGATTTTAGGTTTTGTAAAAAGTGATTTAGAATAAAGACGAATTGATTTAAATACCTTAATCGCGTAATTAACAAAACCCGAGAAAAACCCCGATAAATGGGACACTCGATCGAGTACCCAAGGTACTCGATCGAGTACCCCTACTCGATCGAGTGCCCTAGCTACTCGATCGAGTGCCCAACAGGTCAGAAACTATTTTATTCTGCGACATACCCTTACTCGACAGAGTAAGGGCTACTCGATAGAGTACCCCCAAGACCATAAATACGGAGTATTACAGTCTTCCCTCCTTAAAAGGAACTTCGTCCCCGAAGTTCAAACCACTACCAAACCAAGGTACTCCCATAAGCTTCCCGACTCGAAGGTCAACAGGTCAACATAAACACAACGTAAAACATGTTACTAACCCAACTTATCCCGACCAACATACCGACACAACATATATAAAAGGGTGTAAAAACTCTTAAAAACTCTCGCGATCATCTCCTACCCCCCTAAAAGAAATAAGGTTACGTCCTCGTAACCATACATACCTGATCAAAAAGGAAAGGGTAACGCTCTTTCATGATATCCTCCGCCTCCCATGTAGCTTCCTCAGTCTCATGGTTAAACCAAAGGATCTTAAGCAACACTGTCTCACCACTCCTGGTCTTTCTAACTTTTCGGTCTAGGATCTGCTTAGGTACCTCAAGGTATGATAAAGACTCATCAAGCTCCAAGCTCTCTGCCTCCAACACATGTGACGGGTCACTCACATACTTCCGCAGCTGCGATACATGAAACACATTATGCACTCTCTCCAACGCAGCCGGTAAAGCCAAGCGATACGCCACTTCCCCAACTCGCTCTAAGATCTCATAAGGCCCTATAAACTTCTGACTTAGCTTGCCTTTCTTCCCAAATCTCATAACTCCGCGCATAGGAGACACTTTCAGAAGAACCTTGTCCCCAACCTGAAACTCTATGTCTCGACGATGTAGATCGCATAACTCTTCGTCGATCCGGGGTCGCTCTCATCCGTTTTCGATCATCTTAATCTGTTCCACCATCTCATGTACCATCTCTGGTCCTAAAACCACTGCCTCAGCACTATCGTCCCAACAGATTGGACTCCTACACCTCCTCCCATACAAAGCCTCAAACGGTGCCATACCTATACTGGTGTGATAGCTGTTGTTGTAAGAAAACTCTATCAAGTCCAACCTCTGCTCCCAGCTACCACCGAAATCCATCACACAAGCTCGCAACATATCTTCCAAGGTCTTGATTGTCCTCTCAGTCTGCCCATCTGTCGCAGGATGAAATGCTGTACTCATCTTCAAAGCTGTTCCCAACGATTCCTGCAACTCCTTCCAAAACCTTGATATAAACCTCGCATCTCTGTCAGACACTATGTCCTTAGGGACTCCATGTAACTTAAGCACGTTCTTTCGATAGGCCATAGCCAATTGTGCCTTAGTCCATGTATCTTTCATTGGAACAAAGTGAGCTGACTTGGTCAGACGATCTACTATCACCCAAATCATATTGTTACCTTGTTGACTCTTAGGTAAACCCACAATGAAATCCATGGAAATGGATTCCCACTTCCACTCGGGCACCTCCAAAGACTGAACCTTACCTTGTGGTCTTCTCTGTTCCCCCTTTACTCTCTGGCATGTCAAACAACGGGACACAAACTCAGCTGTCTCTTTCTTCATCCCAGGCCACCAAAACGTTTTCTTCAAATCTTTGTAAAGCTTGTCTCCACCGGATGATCTTGAATATGGTGTGCAATGCGCTTCGTCATGATTATCCTTTTCAACTCCTCGTCATTAGGCACACACCACCTACCATCAAACCTTAAACTACCATCTGTATGGATGGAAAACCGGACACTTGTCCCTTTCTCTACTCCAGCTCTCCACTCCACTATCTTAGGATCCAAAGCTGTTTTACCTCGAATATCATCATAAAACTCCATATGTCTTTGTCATATCACCCATGGCATCTCCTTTCGCAACATATGAATCCCAAAGCTCGCTACCTCATCCCTCAGCCTCATCAAAGATAGAGCTGTACACAAAGAATGTACACTCTTCCTACTCAAAGCATCAGCTACAACATTGGCCTTTCCTTCATGGTAGATGATTTCCATGTCGTAATCACCAATCAGCTCCATCCACCTCCTCTGTCTCATGTTCAACTCCTTCTGCGTGAAGATGTACTTGAGACTCTTGTGATCGGAAAATACCTTAAAGATTGCTCCATAAAGGTAGTGCCTCCAAATCTTGAGAGCAAACACCACCGCACCCAACTCCAGGTCATGAGTAGGGTAATTCTCCTCATAAGGCTTCAACTACCTAGAAGCATAGGCGATCACTTTACCATTCTGCATCAACACACATCCCAACCCATTCTTCGAGGCATCCGTATAAACCTCGAAATTCTCGCTCCTTCAGTGCAATGCTAGGACAGAGCTGTGGTCAAACGCTCCTTTAATGTTTGGAACGCCTTCTCACAACTCTCATCCCAACGAAACCTGTTCTCTTTCCTCATCAACGCCGTCATCGGTCTAGCTATCTTGGAGAAATCTTTCACGAACCTTTGTAGTATCCGGCTAAACCCAAGAAACTCCTTACCTCAAAGAACATTCTTGGTGCTTCCCACCTTGTCACCGCCTCAATCTTCGCCGGATCCACGACTACCCCATCTTTAGAGATTACATGCCCCAGAAAAGCAACTTTCTCCAACCAAAACTCACACTTGGACAACTTAGCATACAACTCATGATCTCTCAACGTCTGCAACACGATCCTCAGATGCTCCTCATGCTCCTCCTTAGTCTTTGAGTAGACTAAGATATCATCGATAAACACCACCACGAACTGGTCCAAGAACTGTCTAAAGATCCTATTCATCAAATCCATAAACACTGCCGGCGCATTGGACAACCCAAACGGCATCACCACATACTCATAATGGCCATACCTCGACGTGAAGGCTGTCTTCGGTATGTCCACATCTCTAATCTTCACCGATGGTACCGGACCTCAAATCGATCTTAGAAAAGACCGTTGCACCACTCAACTGATCAAACAGGTCATCTATCCTTGGCAAAGGATACTTGTTCTTTATCGTCACACGGTTCAGCTCCCGGTAATCTATGCATAGCCTCAAAGTTCCATCCTTCTTCTTCACAAACAGAACTGGTGCTCCCCAAGGCGATACACTTGGTCTAATGTATCCCTTCTCTATCAAATCATCCAACTGCTTCCTAAGCTCCTCCATCTCCTTAGGACCCATACGGCACGGTGCCTTAGAGATTGGCCCCGTCCCCGGCTTCAACTCAACGGTGAAATCTATCTCCCTCTTCGGTGGCAACCGGAATCTCCTCTCCGGAAAGACATCTCGCATACTCTCCCACCACCGGCATCTCCTCAATCGCTAGGGCTCTCTATCCGATCATCTCTCACATGGCACAAAATCAGAGGGCATCCCTTCCTCGAATACGACTTCAAAGTGATACCTGCAATCAACTTAACTTTGGGTTTGACTAGAAACCCACGGTAAGACACACTAACACCCTTAGGACCTCTTAGGGACACTTTCTTTTGATGACAGTCTATCTTGGCTTTGTACTTTCCTAACCAATCCATCCCAACTATCATCTCAAAACCATTAAAAGGAAACTCTAGCAAGTCTACAGGAAAATCGACTTGCCCAACTATCAAAGACACATCCCTAAACAACCTCCCACACGATACAGACTCACCTGAAGGTATGAAAACTTGCTCCCTAACGGACTCATATACCCTCAAACCCAATCGCTTTACATGACTCAAGACACAAACGATCGAGAAGCCCCGAATCAAACAAAACAAACGTAGGAACGCCATTAACAAGAAATGTACCGGTGATAACGTGCTCATCCTCCTCATTTGCCTTCTTGTCCATCATGAACGATGAACTTGCCACTTGTCTTCGCCCACCTCCCGGACAAGATCTTGATGCGGTCGGCTTAGCACCCGACCCTTGATTGTTGTTGTTGTTCATCGGTGTCTTCTGATAAGAATTACCGCCGTTGCGGTTGCCTCCACTGGTAGCTCGACCTCCACGGTTTTGGCCATGATCCCGGTCTCCGGAAAGATCCCGGTGCACTTGTGCACTCATGTCTCTTGTGGCCTACACCACCACATCCAAAGCAGTCACTCCCCATTTTGTTGCTCACACTTCCACGACCTCTCCCAAAGGAAGTTCCGTGCGAACCCGGATTTTAAGAAAACCCCTTAGGCGATTGTGGTTGCCTTTCTTGAAATTAGATTGGCCACCACCCTCGCTCTCCGACTTCCTCTTCTCTCCACCTAACCTCTCCTTAGCCATCTCCACTAGCCTCTCGGCTCTCCCGCCCCTCTCATATGCTTCCTTCACATCGTAAGGACTCCCACGGGTAACTTATCCATAATTGTCGTGGTTAGCCCTCTCTCAAACCTCAAAGCAAGATTCTCCTCACTCAAACCCATGTCCTCAGCATATCTGGATTTCTCATTGAACCTTTCTGTAGTACTCGACCCACGAGACATTTCAGCCGTCATCTTAAACTTGTCGAACTCCTCCCTCAACTTACTCCTCACATGTTCTGGCACGAACTCCTTCCTCACAGCCCTACGAAACTCCTCCCAAGGTATAGCAGGTAACCCCTGGTTGGTATATATCTCCTTGGCACTCACTTTCACTGAGTCCCACCACTTGCCAGCTGCCTCCCTCAGATAGAATGCGGCTGATCCACTCTCATCTCATCAGGACAATGAACTAAATCTAGTATGTTCTCCATCTCCCTCAGCCAACTATCAAGGTGATTAGGCTCCTCAACCCCCTTGTACTCCTTCGGGTTAAACCTCGCGATATAGAGGCTGACTTTAGCATGGTCAACCTCTTTCTCCTTACCCTTATCCTTGTCCTCGTTCACTCTCTTCAGGGTCTCCGTAAGAGCGTCTTGGTGTTCCAACATCTTAACGATGTCATCCGTAGTCATAAGCTCAGCTCTCGCGTACAAGGCATTTCTCTTTGGCGGCATCTTGAAGCTATAGAAGAAAGGGGTAAACATAAACACGCGTACTAAACCTCAAAACACGAACACGCGTTGCCCAAAGACCTACTCGATCGAGTATCCGGACCCACTCGATCGAGTAACGGGTTACTCGATCGAGTGCCCCGTGTACTCGATCGAGTACCCAACTCGTAACTAAACAGGCCTTCGATCTCTAACCCACTCGATCGAGTATCTAGGCTACTCGATCGAGTGATTTCTACTCGATCGAGTACCCCTAGATACTCGATCGAGTGCCCCAAAACTCGATTACGGTCTCAAATTCGCAAAAATCTACCCGATCGAGTCGGTCTCACTCGATCAAGTACCCCAATACGTAAGAGCTACCCGCATGTTACTTCGTATGCTAACATGCCAAACTTTATAAAACCACATTATATTCTAACAAATAGGCCACGTATCTATTCTACTAATCAACAAAATCAACTCATCATGTTATTAAAGCCACATTATAAACATCCAACATGTTATCATCTCATTAACATGTTCCACATATCATTCTCTTTCACATGCTCAACTTCCTATTTCAACACCAAACAATCAACACACTTCATCACTTTGCTGCACAAGTTAAACAATCACACGGACAACTCAATGATACGTTCCCATGTGACCGGTTCAAAGTTGTAGGGCGACCCCGCGACTTTAGGACGTCTCCCAAGCCTTTGCACTAGCTCCTACAACTTTTACCCGGGTTCATTTTAATTGACTCCCTATGTTCATTAAGTTCATTGGTTACGGGTTTCGGGATCGTCGCTCGATACCATTTGTGACACCCCATACTCCGAGTGCCTTACCAGGACCACTCAGGTATGGAGACATCACCATCTCGGTTGCTCGAGGTATGATAATCAAACAACAGCGATAAAGAAACAACATTTATTATTAATAGTTTAATGAATGAAAACAATCCTTGAAACAAAATCGAAAGCAAGATACATTATTCCAAATCTGTCTACTCAAATCGAAACATAAATAAATGCTAAACTACGGCGGAAGACTCTATCGTCATGTCGTGGCCATCCCAGCTATCCCAGTATCATCTCTATACTCGCTCAATATCTCGCTCACCATCCCCGAATGGATCACCGCAGTTTACAAAACAACACCGGTCGTACTAATCACACAATCAAAACAGATAACAATAATAAGACAAACAGACAAATTGAATCGCACACACACACACACACATCCAACCAACCGTCTCAATCATCGATCGTCCACTGGACTACCACGCGATGGGGGACCGCAGCCGTTCCCACCTAAGCCCCGCTCATCGTACGAGCGATAACCCTGTCCATTAATGTGCACATCCCCTTTCGTGGCGGGTTCCACTAAGGGCGAAACTAGGGCGTGAGATCACCCCAAGTGACCCCACTCACCGAGAACGCATCTCGAGAACCATCAACAACACAACCACAATCACAAACACAAGTACAACCATCAAATCAATTAACTAACTACAAAGACATCACCAATATCCCATTATGGGACTAATACCGAGTAGGAAATCCTACCTGGAAAGCACACACGCGCGATCGGTATCTACAAATTTGTCTCAAAACGCCTCTTCTATGAATTCCCCTCCTAACATATAACACACGAATACTACTATTCAAACACCATTCATAAAACCCCCAATTACTAAATTAGGGTTTCACTAATCTTAACCAAAACGTTATAAAAATTATGCTAGAAGCTTACCCTCGACGCAAGGAATCCAACGACACAAACTATGATGCAAACCGACCGTCCCGAACTCCGGAATTGTCAAGAACACGATTAGGAAGAAGACAAGTTGCTTTCTCTCTTAAGCAGATTTTAGGTTTTGTAAAAAGTGATTTAGAATAAAGACGAATTGATTTAAATACCTTAATCGCGTAATTAACAAAACCCGAGAAAAACCCCCGATAAACCGGACACTCGATCGAGTACCCAAGGTACTCGATCGAGTACCCCCCTACTCGATCGAGTGCCCTAGCTACTCGATCGAGTGCCCAACAGGTCAGAAACTATTTTATTCTGCGACATACCCTTACTCGACAGAGTAAGGGCTACTCGATAGAGTACCCCCAAGACCATAAATACGGAGTATTACAGAGGCTATCAAAAGACTCCATTCGTCTGGCCACCGCAACAACAAGTTCCTCCTCCTGATAAATAGAAAGAGGCGATTGCTGAATTGAAGTACTTGGTGAAGGCTCTTGCGCTTCGAGCGCAAGAAATTGATACAATTAGAGAGGCTCGTATCGAGGAACTTGAGAGTCTCAAATAGCTCAATTGGCTGCCGAGTCGGATTCTAGGCACTCAGAGACGGTATATGCTGTTTGTACCAAAAGCGGTCTTTCCCATGAAGGACCTGAGTTGTCTATTGATGATGAAAATATGTATGACTCGGACATTGAAGAGGCTAATGAAGATGAAGCATTTCTCGACTACTTCACCACGGTTCAGCATCGAAAATTTGATCGAACTAGCTACAGTGTTCGATCGAGTGAATTACATGAGGAAGAGTTCGATTGAGCGGATTACACTTTTCGATCGAACACTTTGCACGAGAAACCACTCGATCGAGCAGATCTTTTTGTTCGATCAAGTAAAATTCAGGAGGAAAGGCTTTGATCGAGTACACTATTTGCTCGATCGAACACTTTGGCCACGGAGAGCGTTGCTATGTCATCTGGGTTCCTTTCAGCTGATGCTTTTGAAGAAGGCAATGGTTATGGTAAATCCCCTATTTGGAAAGCCGAGCTGGACGCTCTAGAGGCTGCAATATACGGGATAGAACCCATAAAGGAGGGGAATGAGAAGGTAGCTGAGTCCGGGAATATTCCTAGCACGGTAGAAGTAATAAATTCTTTTATCAATGATTCCGACGTTAGGAGCGACCGACCTAAGGTAGTTAACGATAATTTTATTATTATTGGTAGAAATAATACACTACCTCATATCACTTATGCTTTATATTTCAATACTCTACCCCTCCCGATTAGACAAATAGGCTTATAAAGTTTCACCATATTTGTCATCGAAAATTTGTTAGGCTGAGATGGTACTTCAGATTGCTTTCATATGCTCCTTTTCTATTTTGGTGCTACTTATGCTCTTGTGTAGCACATGCGCAGATTCATGATCTCATGCTAAGAGCCTTGAGTTGCTTTGATTGTGACTAACTGGAGCAACTGGATGAAGAAAAGCAGGTCGAGCTGGGACTCGTCTGAAACTAGCGCTAACCGGGAGGCAACCCGGAGTTTAAGCTTTTTAGTTGATTTTTGAGCATTTAAGTTTTTGTTGTGTGTAATAATTGGTTTTCAAACCATAGACTGTGAACAATTTGGACTTGGTTTTTGGTCATTTTTGTGGTAGCTATTTGCGTCTTTGCAGGTGTTTTATTGATGCCTAGGAGTTCGCACAATAAGAAGCTCTTGATCGATCAATTTTCGACTTTATCGAGTGCTTAGCCCTTCAATCGTACACTTATCTTCTTGATCGAGCAACCACAGTTGACGACCATTCGATCAAGTTATTTCCCTTTCCTCGATCGACCACTTTTGCAGCTTCTGTTGCTCAATCGAGTAGGCTTGTTCAATTCGCTTCCTGAGACGCTGTTCTGGAGCTGTTCGTGACCTCTCATGTTTCTGGCTGGTTTGGGGAGGTCCCTACTTCGCGTGTTCTTGTGAGTTTTCCGCAACTTCAATCCTTTATTTTTAGTTTGCATTTCATTTCCCTGATTTTTGTGTACAATGAGGGCATTGTACGGTTTGGTTTGGGGAGGTTATGCATCCATATCTGTGTCTGCATGTCGTTTTTATTGCATTTCTGTTATCACGTTCAATTTCTGTATGCATTGTTGTTTATTTTTATAAAAATTAAAAATCTAAAAAAAAAATAGAAAATTATGAAAAATAAAAAAAATTTCACGTTTACTTTTGCATATAGGTTGAGCCGGAACGGTGTATTTCGATGATGAAACTGCACTATTTTTTGTCTTTTTGCTTAAGCTTTGCATTAAACTGTTATCTTTTAGCTTTGTCTTATTGCATATCTACGAGTTAATGTTAAAATTTAGCTGAACGAATAGACTTGACCTGAAATTTTGGCAAACTACTTATATTCTAAGATATTAGAGCCTTATAACTGGTGTCATTTATGACCAGTTCATGTAGGATTATGAGCAATATACTCCTTGCATAACATGTTCACTATTTTTGCACAAGTATGAAGTTCAATTGCTTTTTGCATACATACATTCGGGTTAGTGGTTGGTGTCACATGCAGGGAGGCGCTAACAATTCACATTCCTTTCATTTTTACCCATTTAACTCCACATTAGCCAAATTTACCTTCTGACCCTTTACTACATCCAAATTTAGCCTGCCTTGTCAAGCTAGTTTAGTGGTTGTTTTGTGGTATATATTTTATTATGCCAAATTTGGCTTGTATTTGATGATTTGGAGTTGGTAATTTATGAAAAAAAAGGAAGCTGGAAGTTGAAAAAAAAACAGGAAAAGAAAACCGTGGAAAAGAAAAAAAAAAGAAAAAAAATAAAGAAAATGAAAAAGTTTGATTGTTGGCGATTTTCGCACCTACGTTTTATTTTGATCTTATGAGGAGTATGTTCTTGGTTGAGTGAGCTGTTGTGCCAATTTAAAGGGCACTTATGTTTAATTGGAGATGAAATATTGTCCTCTTAGCTTTCCAACGCCACCGGAAACATGCTGTTTGCCCAAGTAACGCAGAAATGGCGGCCGTTTGAAGTTCGGTCGCTTGAAGTAGGAATTGTATTACTGGAAAGTACTCGATCGAGTACTATCTTGTTCGATCGAGTAGTTATTGTATTCGATCGAATGGACTCTTTTTGATAGTGTTCGATCGAGTACCTAAAGTCCCCGATCGAGAGGTTTAAGCTTGGATTTGTTCGATCGAGTATTATAAAAGTGCTCGATCGAGTAGCTTGCTATGGACACGGGCTTTTTAGCTTAAGTTCGTGTTTTAGGTTTAATAATTGTCTTTCCTATAAATAGGAAAGACGTCATTAGGTTTAACTCTCTCTTTTCTCTCTTCTTTTCTCTCTTTTAAAAAAACTGGATACTGTTGAACGCTGATTTTCTCTCATTCTCGGATTTGAACTTTTGTAATTCCTTCTTCCCTTTTACTCTAGTATTATTTCTCTTCCTTTTCATCTCTATACTATGCTTTCTATTGCTTTATATTTCCCTTTTTCTTCACCCATTATTATGTTTAGCTAATTCTCCTGGTAGGATTTAGGGAATTCAATGAGTTGATGTTAGTTGCTAATTAGGTTTGCAGATCTGTTGCTAAAATCATGTCTTTGTTGTTAATCACTGCAATTAATTGTTCTTGTCTACTTGAGTCGAAGCAATTAGATAAGTAACTTCGGTAAACCTTGACCTGGATCGGAAGATTGAAATGGGTAAGACCTGCAGTGAACATTAGGATGCTTTAGTGAGGGCGGAAGCTAAGCTAATAGTGTTTTAGGGTGAATTGAGACCGGAAGGAGATATTCGTTGCCCCTTAGACCGATACAAGTGACCGATCTATGACCTTAGCTGCAATTATCTGACATTCATTGGTGACCCGACAATCCTAGTTCTCTCTCTCTATTGTTAATCCCTTTTATTCTTTTCTCTGCTTTAGTTAGTCAGTTTAGATAACAAATCAACAAAACCCCCATTTTAGTGACATTAGACAGACCAGAATAACAAGTAGATAGTGACCGCCTCCTTGTGGAGATCGACCCTACTTTCGCTAACTTCTGTTAGTAGTCTTAGGTAATTATTTTTGGTACTAAAATGACGGTATCAATGCCACACAACTCAAATATGATACCATGGAAAAGGAACTTCTTGCTATAGTATATACTTTGGACAAGTTCCGCTCCTACCTACTTGGATCGAAGGTGATAGTATTCTCGGACCACCATGCTCTTAGACATCTCTTGGTGAAGAAGGAATCAAAGCCACGCTTGTTGAGGTGGATATTGTTGCTCCAAGAATTTGACTTAGAGATAAGTGACAAGAAAGGAGCATTGCGGATCACTTGTCAAGGATTAGGTTTGACAACAATGAAGAAGATACACCAATCAATGATTCCTTTCCCGATGATGTTCTAATTGCCATCCACACATAACTTGAAAGACATACAACACCATGGTTTGCCGGTTTTGCGAACTACATTGTAGGAGGAGTTCTTCCTCCAAATTTGAACTACAATCAACGAAAGGGATTCTTATTTGAAGTGAAGAGGTACTTTTGGGATGACCCCAATCTTTACAAAGCATGTAATGATGGTCTATATCGAAAGTGTGTGCGACAATGGGAAGTTCAAGGAGTATTGAAAGGTTGTCACTCGTCCTCTTATGGAGGACACCATGGAGCAAGAAGGACGGTTGCCAAAGTCCTACAATCAGCCTTCTATTGGCCCACCATGTTTGAAGATGCTAGGGAGTTTATTCTTCATTGTGATCCTTGCCAAAGGACCGATAACATATCTTGGAGAAACGAGATGCCACAACGAGGTATATTGGAGGTTGAAATCTTCGATGTATGGGGAATTAACTACCAAGGTCCCTTTGTATCATCCCAAGGTAACAAGTACATTCTAGTTATCGTTGATTACATGTCAAAGTGGGTAGAAGCAATTGCTACTCCAACCGACGATGCAAAGATGGTGACCAAGCTTCTAAAGAAAGTGATCTTCCCAAGGTTTGGAGTTCCTAGAGCTATTATTAGTGATGGTGGAACACACTTCCATGAGAAGAAACTTGCATCTCTCGAAGCCTGTTACATGATGTCTTCTCCCTTACGATTTGGAGCTGGACTTGGGGGATTTTACGAAGGAATTGGATGAGGATGTCGATGTGGAAATTACCCAGGAGGCTGATGGATCGTGGACGGAGGTAATTAGCAAATGGCTGAAAAGTAAATTGCAGAAACCTGTTCATTCTGCTAACCGTAAGGTTTTGCCTCAATTAACTGATGAAGATGTTGTGCCTGAGATTAATGTCTGCAAAACATCAGTCTATTGCTATATTTTAGGAGCTAATACTCCCTGGAATGTAGTAACTGGATTTATTAATAGGGTTTGGAGTAAGTTTGATATAGATAAAATATCATTCTTAGCTAATGAAATCTTTATGGTAATATTTAAAGTCATTGAGATGCTACAGAAAGTCCTTGAGTCTGACCAAATCATGTTTGATAACAAGCCGGTGATAATCAATGAATGGAAGCTTGAAACTGAGTTGATTAAGCATGAAGTATCAACCATTCCAATTTGGATAAAATTAATGGGGTTGGAATTGAAGTTCTGGGGACTGAATGCTTTGCAGAAATTGGGAGGTACTGTTGGGGAGTTCATTAGATGTGATGAAGCAACCTAGCAGAAAACTATGCTTAATTTTGCTAAAAGTTTAGTGAAAGTTAAGATGAATCAACAATTCTCTGATAGCATTGAGTTCCTGGATGAGAAAAGAAATGTGCATCATGCTAGAATGTTGATACTTTCGCCTTTTCGTGTTTTAATGCAGATTTGATGCATTTGAGGAACAAATAGTTGATAATGAGCACCGCGGAGTTGGTAAGATAGAGTATAAAAAGGATGGTACAATAATCAAGAAGAACGAACGGAAAGAAAAGGAGAAAACATGAAAAAATGTTGAATTCTAAAGTTCCTCGATCGAGTGGTGTATACTTAATCGAGTGCACTTGCTCTTGATAGAGTATCCTACATGCTGAAGACTTTCCGCACAATCACCACTACAGATATAGGGGACAACAACGGTTATTAACCGTTGTTATAGAAAAAAGCGGGCGTTGTTGTTCGGGCCGTTGTTTAAGGTTTTAACAACGGTTATTATTTTAGACAAAAATCGTTGTGGAAAGTATTAACAACGGTTAACACCCATTGTTATTTGGCGTTATCCGTTGTGAGGAAAAGTGACTGGTACGAATAATATTTTGGTGCGAAAGTAATAACAAGGGTTATTTTTAAAAAAAAAACCGTTGCTTAAAGTAATAACAAGGGTTATATATATCAAAAAACCGTTGTTAAAAGTTACTATTAACAAGGGTTATATTTTAAAAAATCGTTGTTAAAAGTAATAACAACGGTTATATGTTAAAAAACCGTTGTTAAAAGTGACTATTAACAACGATTTTGTGGCATATAACCGTTGTTATTGATGTTTGTTTTTTAAATTTACAAAATCAGTGCATTCAAAATCCCGTATCAACAACAACAGCAGTATCAACATACAACAAAAGCTCACTTCAAATTGATTAACCTAAAACTAAACACCTGCAAAGTTTTATGCATTAGCACAACGATTTTCTCAAAATATTAAAACCACAATTCAAACATCCATTTACATCCGAAAGTTACAACTCCACTACTACGCACACACATTTTAGTGAATAGACTACTCAACAATACAACTCCAACAAACTTACATCGATCTCGCATCACATCCAACATAACAATAACATCTTAGTGAATAGACTACTCAACATTACGTATTCCTTAAATAGTTGGTAGCCTACACCTCATTAACATCCTTCATCTCCTCAATTGACACTGTCAAATTAAATCTGCAATGATACATTTAAGTTAAGATGGTGGAAATAAAAAAAGGGAAACCTACGTAGATATGAGAAGTGGATGAAAGCAATAAGTTTAGGGATAACAAAGGAGGAAGATACATGAGGCAAATATATGAAAATCACCAAAAGTCTAACCTACAAATAGCATAAAATGAATGTTTACTAGCAAAAATCGAGGAATAGAGCAGAAATTGAAAATGAAGGAGAAATAAAAAAGAAGAAAGTGAGGTAGCACAACATAGAAATTTCACGAGTTTAGCAAAAAATGAGCATATATTGCATCTTTAGCCATAAAACTAAAAGTCGTGAACCCAAACACTTGAAACTAAAGTAACACAAACAACATTAATCCATCTCAATTTGATAAAATTTGGAAGAAGATTCAAACCATAATGGATGTTGGGGGTGGATTAAATTATCGAGACAAATTAGTTATAGTTGAAAGACTTGTTGATATGCAGCAAATAAATAAACTAATGAGTTCTATAACATTCCAAAGACAAAAGATTCCGAGTCTTGCGAATCCTCAGGGATTAAAAACTTTGCACTATATGTAAAATATATATGAACAACATAATTTCTAGTGAAAGAAAGTAGTGATAATTACCAAAAGAAGTGGCTTTCGTCATGCTTTGTCAGTCAGAGTTACTCCAGCAGTAGTGATTATTACCTGCTGGTTCAATTTCTCAAATGAAAAGCTATCAATTAATTATCTAAAGAAGAGGTCAATTTAAGATGTTAACCTGAAGAAGAGCATAAATTACAGTCCCAATGTTAGGTAATACCGCTTAAATGGGGAAAATGAAGAGGTCACAAGTTAGTATCTTCGTGAAAAGGAAGGAATACATACCATTTCTTTTTTTTTTTGGGTAGAAAGTAAGAATTTCATTAATAATCAACCCACATACATTTTTCTCAACCCATACAACATATTTTCGAATTGGTAGTACCAATTCTAATCAACTAATTACGACCATATGTTAAACAAGAAGCCAACCTAAAGCTCTCCTGCAACTTTCCTTACATTTCTTGCTAACTCATATAGACACATCATTCTTAATCCTCTTACAGATAACATCAGGAGTCCACACCATTTGATTAACAAGAAAATTATTCCGAACCCACCAAATGTGGTAGATCAGAGCCAAAAGAACTGCTGCCATAAAATCAATGCTTCTATTTTGCCTTTGCTCCCTCTACGAGTCCAGGATATGCTGTTGTGGAATGTTGTATGACACCAGTCATTCACCAATTTCAGGCACTTATTACTATAGTCACACACAAAGAATAAGTGCTTATGTCCTTCCTCTGCCTCACCACATAACTCGCACAAAGCATCAGTCCCTATCTTCATACGACATAGTCTGTCTTTGGTTAACAGGCGCCCTTGGACGTATAACTAGCCTATAAATTGATGTTTAGTAATAGTTATGCTATTCCAGATGCACTTATACCAGTCCACATTAGGGACATCAGTACCCAGCCAAGCATAACCTTTAGCAATGGTATACTCCCCTTCCTCAGACTGCCAACCCGTGCTTACATAGACTGCAATTAATCTCTCCTTAGTTCGACATATCCGTCTCCAAGCCCAACTACTCCCCTGTGAAGGTTTATAGTCATGCTAAGGCACTCCTTTTAAATAAATACAGTGCACCATTTCACCCAAAGATAATCCTTCTTTTGCATTAGCCACCACACATACTTCCCTAGTGCTGCTACATTCCACCTCTTCAGGTCACAAACTCCCCAACCCCCTTGACTTTTGGGAAGACAAACCTTATCCCAGGAAACCAAGGAAGGGGACTGAGAAGCAGCTTCCCCTTTCCAGAAAAAGCTCCTACAAATGCTCTCTATTTTAGCCATAATACAAGTAGGAATAATATATATTCTAGCCCAATAGCTGTGTAGAGCTCCTAGCACACTATTAATCATTACTAATCTGTCAGTATAAGATAGTATTTTAGCCTCTAATGCCCTGATACGATCAACTATTATCTCCACAAGAATGTTACAATCCAGCACAGCTAACTTCTTAGCTGTTATAGGTACCCCCAGGCATTTAAAGGGTAATGTTCTTATTTTCAACCCAGTAAGTTGTGCAAACTGCTCCAAAATCTCCTTAGGCATGCGAATTCCATATACATTAGACTTTTGCTTGTTCATTTTCAGACCTGAGGTTACAGAGAACGTATTAAAAGCCCTCATAATCAAAATCATGGACTCCCAGTCACCTCTGCAAAAAAACTAGCAAATCATTAGCAAAGCAGAGGTGAGTGAGGTTCATTTTCCTATATAAAGGATGATGCTTGAACCCATCAATTTCCTGAACTCTGTTGAGAATCCTTGTCAAATATTCCATGCATATAGAAAATAGTAAGGGAGAAAGGGGGATCTCCTTGTCTAAGACTCCTTCTCCCTTTAAAATAACCAAACATTTCTCCAGTCAAAGATAATGAGTAATAAGGAGTAGACACACATTCCATCATAAGGTTAGTGAAATAATCAGGCAAATTCAAAGTTCTCAACATTTTCTTCAGGAATCTCAACTTATGGAGTCATAAGCTTTTTGCAAATCCAATTTCATTATCACTCGAGGTGAACATATTTTCCTATTGCAAAGCTTGGTGAGGTCTTGACAAATCAGGATATTTTCAATAATATCTCTATCTTTAATGAAAGCACTTTGGGTAGGATAAATTATAGCAGGCAATACCTTACTAAGTTTGTTGCATAAGATTTTGGCAATGCACTTGTAAATAGTATTGAAGCAAGCTATAGGCCGAAATTGACTAAGACTCTTAGGCATTTCCACTTTGGGTGTAAGGGTAAGAGTAGTATTGTTAATCTGCTTGAGAAGCTTGCCTGTAACAAAGAAGTCTTGGACAGCTGCTACCACATTAGCTCAAATCACTCCCCATGCATCTTTGAAAAATTGGGAGTTAAAACCATCTAGCCCTGGAGATTTAGTGCTAGGAATACATAATATTGCTTGCTTGACTTCTTCCCCAGTAACTGATCTTGCAAGACATTTATGATGCTCCTCAGTTAATATAGTACCCTACCTAATCGTAGGTCTATGAACTCCTTGACATGACAACTTGTACCCAGCAAATTACAATAATATTTCTCAAAAGCTTCATTAATTTCCTGGATTTGAGTAAGAACAGTCCCAATCTCATCCTCAATTTGAACTACCTTGTTTGAAATTCTCCTTTTCTTTATTGCAGAGTGAAAGAAAGCAGTGTTGTCATCTCCCTCCTCTAACCAATTCACTTTAGCTTTTTGGGCCAGGAAAGCATATCTTGCTTCATCTAAAGCTCTATAGCCATCAGCAGCTTCCTTCTCTGCCTCAAGAAGTGTTGGGGCTGGTGTCCTTAACAGTTAGTGCAAGGACTTATAAATCTCTAAAAAGGATCAAAGGGCATACTTTTGGTATTATTATCAGTTGATCCACGTTTATCAATAACGGTTGGCTTGCTAGATAAGTTTGACGTTATTGTTATACAGATGGCGGTGATCAACTGGTCCCTAAAAGTCACACCTATAGGATACGTTTGAGAGACGTGACAGTATGAAAATACAGTCATGTAGATGCCATTTTTGACTAACCAGTTAGTCCGAGTTAATTGACTAGTAATTAGTCAAAATGTGATGTTGAGATATTATATTTAATACGGATTAAATAAAATGGGCTAAGGCGAATTAAACAGTTAATTCGTAAATTGAATATAAACGATTTATATTCGATTAATGTATATTGAATAAATTAATTATACAATATTGTCTTTGTCGGACATGTATTAATACTTCAACTAATCCGTGTTATTAGTCGATGTATTAATAACCGATAACCGATGATGATTTATAATAAAAACCCGTCATATACATTTTAGCATTTGTGAACCAGGACCACGAGCTAAAATTAAGAGGAAGTGGAAGCCCACTTCCCATTAGGCTCTCTCGGTTTGGCCGAGATTAGGAGAACAAAAGGGAGAGCTTCTCCTCCCTTCTAATCTAATCATTCATTTGAAAAAGTTTTAGGGTTTCGAGAAAAGTGCCTCTCGAAATTCGGATCTCTCATCCAACGAAAACTCACAAAACCATCCTCTCAATATTGCAAGGCAATTAGAGGATTACTTCTAGCACAAGGGCATTTCTCGGACAATCTTGGGTGCATCATTTAGGAGGAGATCTACTTTGATCTCTCATTGCCATTTTGCACTAGGACCGAAGGTTATTACTTAATCTTTATCGTTTCATTGTATTTATGATTTATGACGATAATCGCATATTAAATTTACGTTATAATCCTTAAGTTTAAAGGGTCTTATACGGATATTACCCTACAAGTGGTATCAGAGCGAGGCCACGTAAATTTTTCTATGTGTTTTTCATAAAACGATTTTGAAACGGTTGCTTTTGTCTCGAAATCCGTGCCTTGTATACACGGATGTTTGCGTTTTTGTTGAAACCGTGACATGTTTTACACGGTTGATTCACTTTTTCCGTTTTGTTCTTTTACATATTGTTATTTTATACGGAGATTATAATAATATGTCAAGTTTTGTCAAATTATAAAATTGATTTTATGCGTTTTTGATCAAAATTGAAATTGTTTTGTTTCGACAAAACTGTTTTCACGAGGGTTTTGTTTTCCAGAAACTTTTGTTCTCGATCGACCAAGTTTTTAATCGATCGAGAGGTTTTTCTGTCTTGTTTTTACTCGATCGAGTCCGTCTTTGTACTCGATCGACCACTTTTAAAACCTTTCACCGCTCGATCGAGAAGTCCTCGTACTCGATCGATCAGATTGCTGATAAAGTCCTCGATCGACCACCGATTTACGTCGATCGAGTACTTCGATTAGCATACCTCTCGATCGACTAGCGATTGATCGATCGAGCCCTTTAGTTCCTCGATCGAGCACTATTGTCCCTGGATCGAGGGATTTTGATTCGCAAGCTTTGAAAATTTATTCTTTTGTTTTAAATTTTCTTTTGGCCTTAATATGTACTTTATACGGATATTGTACACTCGCTATGATTGTGAAACGGTTCACACACGTACCATTAAGTTATTTTAAAGCGTATTTAAAGTAATGGATTGTATTAGATTAAAATTGAATGATAGAAGCGGTTTTATCACATGAATTTTAATCATTAAAAGGTGGTTTGGATAAATTTAACATAATTACGGAATTATGTCACGAATAAATTTAATTTAGTTGATGCATTTTATTTATCGTTTTGATTATTTTGAATGCTTTATATTACGTATTTATTTATTTTACAAACGGTTGTAACTTAGTGTGGCCTTAGTAGAACGTATTACCGTAATGATGGAACACGGTCTTGGTTGTATTTTGAGATCTCGTATCTCCGTTTTGGATTTTTCACTTGTAATTACAGTTTTTAATTAGAATGTAAATAGGTTATATTTTGTAATTTTAAATGTAATTTTTGAGAAGACCAAAGATGGAGACCGGATGCTCACTCCCGCTATATGGATCAAGATGGAACATCAAGACAAGCTTTTCGGGTCCAACGGTGGATTCCAAAGTTGTTTTATGTTCTTTTTATTAGGATAGGCCACACTAGGAATTTTTTATTTACGTATTGCATTCTTTTATTTATTTTTCGCAACGATAATATGCATCATATTCCGCCTAAAAACCAAACCACCTATTTATTGCATGAAAACTGACACATATAGAGGTCTCGAGTTAGTTTTCTTTGACATTCTCATGTCACACGATCTATGTTGAAGCCATCACCTAAATTAATTCATTCACGCAGACGCTAGTTATTCGTTCACTTAATATGAATTATAATTAAGTTGATGGGATCTTCCTCGTATAATCAAAAATTGAGAACGGTCTTTATAGGTCAAACTCCAATGAATCCCTTCTTCGTCGGTAGGCATAATATGACCCCTTCTACGTCGGGTAAGTTGGAACCAATTGACTTATTTTATCTCAACACTATGGTCACTCAAATGCGATCCTGTGATTATGGTGGACTATAGATAGGATTTCCAAAAATCTATCGACCAAGAGTTTTTACGGAAGAACTAGCTAAACAGTTGGCTTATCAATTTACGGAAATTGAGTCTTGGGATCACTTGTATTATTCTTGAGGGAGATCAATTATACAAGTGCAATGAGTCTACACGATTAAAATGAATTTTAAATAGACTTAAATCACCTCGATGAGTTGCTTATTTCGTTCTTGTTTTTCTTTCTTTTTCAGTGTAGATCACGAACTTTTAAAACGCTAATAACAAATGGTGGTTCTACGAAAACCCAATGCCAAGTGCCACATTGGACCGTGAGTCCGGCCGGATCTTCATGAATCGGATGAATCGGTCTACTCGATCGAAGAATGATGGATCAAACTTTGCGGATCGGGAGGCGGCATTACGGAATCTTTGCCGCTGGCGGCGACGGAAGCTCAAATATCTATTAGAGCCCATCCCTGCAAACCCAGGTCCCACGGCTAGAGAGTCTTTGAAATCACCAAGTTTAATGATTTACGTATGGAAGCAGTGCGATTAAAAACGTACTCATTTTTGCAATGGAACCCAATTTGCAGAAACGCTTCATAGCCCATGGTGCGAACAAGATTTTCACCACGCTCACCAAGGAATTCTCGAAAGCACCGAGAATCGTGACCTATGAGCATACCACTCGCTTCTTTGATGCGAGAATCTAGAAGGGCCAACCAGTTAGCCCACACATTCTCAGCATGATTGAGAATGTCGAGAAGCTGGAGACCTTTGATTGTAAGATCAGCGAGAACATTGTGATCGACCGCATGCTTCACTCACTCCACGATGGTTTTTCGCAATTTAGAGCGAATTACTATATGAATGATTTGAAGAAAAGTCCCCATGAACTGCACTCCCTTCTCGTACAGACCGAGAAGGACATGAAGTTCAGTGGGAGCTTGAAACAGGATGTTCTCGTTGTGACAAACAAGGGGAAAGGTAAGGGCAAAGCTCGTGCAAACCTAGCGAGAGGTAAACCGAAGTTCAAGAAGTCGGGTTCAGGCAAGAGTGGGCCTGGTGAGTCGAGCACCTCATCAGGCGCGACAAAGAGCAAGAATGAAAACATGGAGTGCCATCATTGCCACAAGACTGGGCATTGGAGGCGTACATGTCCTGTTTATCATGAGGACTTAAAGGCAGGTCGTGTTAAACCTGTTGGTATGTCTTCTTTCTCTTCTACTTTTATTCATATGATTGAGATTAACCACGCAAGTTACGGAACTTGGGTACTTGATCCTGGTTGTGGTTCTCATCTGTGTAATCATGTGCGGGGGCTCCGAAACATCGAACCCCTCGTAAAGGGTGAGGTGGACTGCGTGTCGGGAATGGAGCAAGAGTGGCTGCCATCTCAAAGGGGACATATGTGATCCAGCTTCCTAGCGGATTTGAGTTGTCATTATATGACTGCTATTATGTACCTAGTCTTTCGAAAAACATTATTTCAGTTTCTGCACTTGACAAACTTGGATTTTCATTTGTAATAGAGAAAAATACTTGCATTTTCTCATTACACGATATGATTTATGGCAAGGCAGTCTCCATGAACGGAATTTATGTTTTAGATCAGACAACCGAAATATTACACGTAATGAATAAAAAGTTAAAGGTTGGTGACAAAGATCAAACGTATCTATGGCACTGCCGTATGGGACACATTAATGAGAAACGCGTTAAACAGCTCATCAAGAATGGAGCTATCTCGGCCTTTGATTTTCAATCATTTGGCACGTGTGAATCATGTCTCATCGGTAAGATGACTCGGATTTCCTTCAAAGGTGTTGGAATGCGCGCTGCTGACCTATTAGGGCTCATACACACTGATGTATGTGGTCCTATGTCAATCACCGCACGAGAAGGCTATAGGTATTTCATCACTTTCACGGATGATTTAAGTAGATATGGCTATGTCTACTTAATGAAGCACAAAAGTGAATCCTTTGAGAAATTCAAGGAATACCAGAATAGGGTACAGAACCTATTGGGTAGAAAGATTAAAACACTGCATTCGGATCGTGGTGGCGAGTATCTTTCTCACGAGTTTGATCAACACCTAAAGAACTGTGGGATTGCCCTACAGTTAACTCCACCTGGAACACCTCAATTGAATGGTGTGTCCGAACGGAGAAATCGAACACTACTTGATATGGTTCGATCCATGATGAGTCACACTGTGTGTTGCGACTCATTGTGGGGTTATGCTCTTTTGTCAGCCGCTCTAATACTTAACCGAAGTCCGTCTAAAGCTGTTGACAAGACTCCATATGAACTATGGAAGGGAACGGTCCCTAACTTGTCCTTTATACGGGTTTGGGGCTGCGAGGCTTATGTCAAGTGGAGACACGAGGATAAGCTCGGCCCGCGATCGGTCAAGACATACTTTATAGGTTATCCTAAAGGAACACTTGGTCATTACTTCTATTCGCCAACCGAACAACGTGTTTTTGTTGCGGCTAGTGCGACATTCTTGGAGAAGGAATTTCTCGAGAATGCAAAGAGTGATAGAACCTTCGACCTGTCGGAGGTTCCAGAACCAAATACCGAGCAATCATTGGAGGAACCAATTCCTTCAATCCCGGCTGCGGTGAATATTCCTGAGGAACCTAGGAGGTCGGGAAGAGTCTCTATTCCTCCGGACAGATACATTGGTATGGTCGAGGAACATGACATAGATGACGTTCTACTCTTAACGGGTAGTGAACCCGCAACCTATAAAGGTGCCATGACTAGTTCTGACTCAAAGCTATGGCTTGAGGCCATGAAATCCGAGATGGACTCTATGTATGAGAACAACGTGTGGGATCTTGTTGACTTACCTGCTAAGGTTCGTCCCCTTCAATGCAAATGGCTTTACAAGATAAAGCATTCTGTGGAAGGTCAACAAGATATCTACAAAGCACGACTAGTTGCTAAAGGTTTCACCCAAGTGCCAGGTTTGCACTACGATGAAATTTTTGCACCCGTAGTCATGCTGCGTTCCATTCGGATTATCTTAGCGAATGCCGCTTTTCATGACTATGAAATTTGGCAAATGGACGTGAAAACCGCCTTCTTAAACGGCTTTTTGGAGGAAGAGTTGTACATGGTACAACCCGAAGGTTTCATCGATCCAGAACATCCTAAGAAAGTGTGCAAGCTTAAGCGTTCCATTTATGGACTTAAGCAAGCATCGAGGAGTTGGAATCATCGCTTCGACCAAGTGATTAAAGAAAATGGATTTACTCGATCGGTCGAGGAACCATGTCTTTATATCAAGTCGAGTGGGAGCAAGATTGTCTTCCTAATATTGTATGTTGACGACATACTCCTGATTGGGAATGACATACCTCTCTTAACTTCGGTGAAAGTATGGTTGAAAAACCATTTCCGGATGAAAGATCCGGGTAAGGCACAAAGAATTCAGGCATCCGTATCTATCGAGATAGATCACGACGGATGTTATCTCTCGATCAGAGTCTTACATAGACAAAGTCCTAGAGAGATTCAGCATGACTAACTCCAAGAAGGGGTTTCTTCCTATGGCTCCGGGGGTGCATTTGAGCAAGTCTCGGTCACCGAGAGACACCGGAAGAGAAAGAGCGCATGACACGGATTCCTTATGCCTCGGCTATAGGATCAATCATGTATGCCATGATATGCACACGTCCGGACGTGGCATATGCATTGAGTATGACAAGTCGATTCCAACAGCATCCAGGTGAATCACATTGGTTAGCTGTCAAGAACATTCTTAAGTACCTCTGGAGGACTAAAGATTGGGCATTGACTTATGGAGGCCCTCAAAAGCTATGCGCAACCGGTTCCGCAGATGCTAGCTTCCAAACGGATCGTGATGACTCGAAATCTCAGTCTGGATTCGTTTTTACTATTAATGGCGATCAGTGGAAGAGTTCGAAATAAACTGTTACATAAAGAGATTCTACGACCGAGTCCGAGTACTATGCCGCGTCGAAGCTACAAAGGAAGCGATATGGATGCGTCAATTCTTACATGGGCTATCTGTAGTGCCTAGTTCGAATGACCCGATCACCATCTATTGCGACAATAGTGGTGCCATCTTCCAAGCTAAGGAGCCAAAGTCTAGCAACAAGTCTAGACATGTACAACGGAAAGCTCATCTAATCCGAGATTACGTGGAGCAAAAGGAAGTAGTGATAGAAAAGATTGCTACCGATGATAACATAGCAGATCCTCTCACTAAACCATTACGACAAGATAAGCATGAAGGGCACGTTAATTCTATGGGAATTAAACGTGTTCCTAAGTTGTAGTACTCTTTTATGGATTAGATTCATCCTCTTTTGTACTCTATACGACATCATCGTTTTGATATTTTATATATATTTTGTTTTTCATGTGGATTTGTACGACAAATTTTGAACGCCACAAAGTGAACTGAACAAACATTATATTTTTTTAGTCCTTAATTGCCCACATGAGCTGATAACTCTGGCAATTATTTTGTGACGTTGGTTGATGGTGGGTTCAACGAGCCATAAGTCAACCGGTTGACTGACCAATCACAGAGGCGATTTATACGGATATTTCGTAGGACACAATTGTGACATCGACGTGGAGTCCTAAATGTTTTATAACATTCGTTGCCCGGTCGTGGATAGGACCTCCATGGTGATCCTAAGAGTCGATTCTTTTGACTATCGACTGTCTCTTGAGACTACGGCAGATTTTGGGTGACTTTGGTTTCTTTCTCACGGTCATCCGTAACAGGGGGCCAAGTAGATTTTTTTCTGGGTCATTTCATGCTGTGCTTAGATCGGAAGGAGTCGAGTTGAAGGAAATATTCAGCCTTTATCAGGTAGTCGATATTTCTCAGGGCCACTCGAGGAGTCAGAATCGAAATGCATGGCCATGCTCGGATACGGATTCGTTTTATCGGTTAAGTTACTCTCTAGTCGGGGAAACCACTCTTGATACTGATCGATTGTAAAATACGACCTTTGTGGATCCGGATCGCAAATTGTTTTACATTGTGTGGGAGAAATTTTAAATGAATATGAGAATCGGTTATCGCACATACACTTGTACGGACAAGTGGGAGTTTGTTGAATTTGTGTCCTCCGTTAGTGCGGATAACGTCATTGCACATACACTTGTACGGACAAGTGGGAGCTTGTTGGGACTGGTGTCCTTAACTTGATTAGTGCAAGGACTTATAAATCTCTAAAAAGGATCAAAGGGCATACTTTTGGTATTATTATCAGTTGATCCACGTTTATCAATAACGGTTGGCTTGCTAGATAAGTTTGACGTTATTGTCATACGGATGGCGGTGATCAATTGGTCCCTAAAAGTCACACCTATAGGATACGTTTGAGAGACGTGAAAGATGAAAATACAGTCATGTAGATGCCATTTTGACTAACCGGTTAGTCCGAGTTAATTGACTAGTAATTAGTCAAAATGTGATGTTGAGATATTATATTTAATACGGATTAAATAAAATGGGCTAAGGCGAATTAAACAGTTAATTCGTAAATTGAATATAAACGATTTATATTCGATTAATGTATATTGAATAAATTAATTATACAATATTGTCTTTGTCGGACATGTATTAATACTTCAACTAATCCGTGTTATTAGTCGATGTATTAATAACCGATAACCGATGAATGATTTATAATAAAAACCCGTCATATACATTTTAGCATTTGTGGCTTAGGACCACGAGCTAAAATTAAGAGGAAGTGGAAGCCCACTTCCCCATTAGGGCTCTCGGTTTGGCCGAGATTAGGAGAACAAAAGGGAGAGCTTCTCCTCCCTTCTAATCTAATCATTCATTTGAAAAAGTTTTAGGGTTTCGAGAAAAGTGCCTCTCGAAATTCGGATCTCTCATCCAACGAAAACTCACAAAACCATCCTCTCAATATTGCAAGGCAATTAGAGGATTACTTCTAGCACAAGGGCATTTCTCGGACAATCTTGGGTGCATCATTTAGGAGGAGATCTACTTTGATCTCTCATTGCCATTTTGCACTAGGACCGAAGGTTATTACTTAATCTTTATCGTTTCATTGTATTTATGTTTTATGACGATAATCGCATATTAAATTTACGTTATAATCCTTAAGTTTAAAGGATCTTATACGGATATTACCCTACAAGAAGCTGTTGATCATAAGGTCTAGCCTGCAACTCTTCTCGGATATTATGGAGAGTCATTAGCATGATGTGAGCATTCTTTTCTACATCATGGAAATTATCTTTATTCAGTTTTTTCAAATCTTGTTTCATAGCTTTCATCTTGTTAACCAGTCTATACATATGAGTGCCATAGATTGTAGAATTCCAATGTTTCTGAATGATGTCCAAAAATCCAGGAGCTTTAGCCCACATATTGAAGTACCTAAAAGGTATATTCCTAACCCTGTATGTACCATCCAACTGAATGAGACACGGACAATGGTCATACACCTCATCTGGCAAATATTTAGCATAGGAATCCGGAAATACATTCAACCAATCATCATTTATAAGAGCTTTATCAATCTTACTATAAACCCTTGAATTCACCTCTTGTTCGTTAGTCCAGGTGAAAAAAGAACTCACTGCTTTAATATCCTCTACACCACATTTCTGCACACATTGTTGAAAAGGAGCCATCTCAGGACTTGTGATAGTAGACCAAATTCTTTCATTAGAATGTAGGATATTATTGAAATCACCTCCTATTAACCATGCCTCTGGAGTCATATTATGATACGCTTCTAATGTACTCCACAAGGCCTTCCTGTCAACTATTTTATTAAAACCATAGACAAAAGTTATCCAATAAGTCCTACTTCTGCCTCTTTAAGTAACCTTTAGATGAATAGTCTGTGCTGAAATATGCTGAATATTAACACTAAGAACTTGAGGATTCCAAAGAACCCAGATCCTTCCCCCTTTGTGACTTTGATGATTAGTACATAGGCCCAACTACCAGTAATAAAATTGCTAACTTTCAACCATTTATTATTCTTGACTCTAGTTTCAATCAGCGCAAAAAGTTCTACCTTATTTAAGTGTAGGAACTTGCGAATGTCCATCTGCTTATTCAATTTATTAAGACCCCGAACATTCCAAAATACAAATCTAACCATGATCACAAGATGTTCCTTGTACACTACCTATCTCCTGATTAACCTCAACAATTTCCTTGTCTTTCCTTAGAGATAATTTGACAGCTTCGATATAAGAGTGCCCTCCTAGTGTGACTAGAGAAGGATGAGTATCCTGCATGCTCAGTCTCGAGGCATTTTGAGCAGGAGACATCTCTCTCTCGTCCCCAGAAACATCATTTTTCTCAGTTGCTTCATCTCGTCTAATAACTTTCCCAATCAAACCCCCCAGTTTGTGTAGGCATTCCTTCCCCCAAAATTTAAGATCAAGTCTAACCAACGTAACCCAAATAGGAAGAATAACTTTCCCAATCAAACTCCCTCTCTTGGTGTTGCCATGACAGTTGATGAAGGAGCTACTAGTTTCTTTCTCCACACCTGGGTAACCTTCTGAATAATAACCTTCTTCCTACACTGTCATGTAGCATGCCCAATACCACGATAAGTATTACAGGTGATATGGAGCCAGTCATATTCCAAACGAACTTTTCTCTCCATCCCTTCCTCATCCAAGAAAACCAATGATTCTGGGAATTGTTGGTTCACTTTCACTTCTATCATCAGTCTTGCATAACCCAGAAACATCATTTTTCTCAGTTGCTTCATCTCGTCTAATAACTTTCCCAATCAAACCCCCCAGTTTGTGTAGGCATTCCTTCCCCCAAAATTTAAGATCAAGTCTAACCAACGTAACCCAAATAGAAAGAATATCAAGTTTCTGCTTTACAAGTTCGGTCTGGGGACTCCATTCTCTGATAATTACTGGTTTATTATCAAACATCACATATCCTTGTTGTAATACTCTTTGCTATAGAGCCTTAGTCTTAAACCTAACTAAGAAAATACCATTAGGCAGAAAGGACATTGATTATACTCCTCCTCTTTCCACATCCGTTTAATAAATCCATCTAACGCATTCCATGGCTGATTAGCTCCAACCACATAGCCAAAAATAGATGTGGACCAGCAAGTTATCTCATCCTTAACAGCATCAACAGTAAGCTTAAGTAAAGGAGCTGCCGTTACCTTCTTTCGATTAACCTCAGTCCATTCACCGTTTGGCTCACTGTGTACTGGTTCTTCCGGAGTAACATTCAAAACTTCATCTTGGTGTAACACTTCTTCTGGAGGAGAATCCAAATCTTCATCCAGATCATATGGTTCAAGAGTTTCATCTGTGAATTCCAACACTCTCGCCCTAGATCCAGACACCCATTCAGTTTCATCGTTCTCATAGTGAAGCGGATCATCATCATCAATCCTCTGATTATCATGTGTTTTGAGATTTTTAGAATTTTTATTGTTATTTTGGAATTATTATTATTAGGTTGTGTTTTTGCTTTTGTTATTTCGTAGATCCCCAAATTGATTTCTTCTTAATTTTAAAGCTTTTTCTCTCCCTACATTCTCTCTCTAAAATTGGATCTAAAATACACATAATACATACCATTTCACGCACCTCTAAAATTAATAATCTATAATCGAACAATAGTATACACAGAAGCGTCATGTCCACCAAACAATATGATCATTAAATTAGGGGCCCATATATTGAGTGAGATTACCTGACAAGAAAGACGGTAAAAGACTACAGTGTACAAATTTCCACCATGTTTGACCTTCTAAATCAGCTGACCATATTAGCATACTACCCCCAAGACTCCAAGACTACAATGTAAAATTTTCTAAGTATAAGAATAATGAAAAACAGTAAAAGAAGTACAAATATTAAACGAATACTATAATTCAACCAGGCACCAGAGATTTTAAAATCAAAATAGGTGAAGATATTAGGGTTAGAAAGAGGTAGATCTGAATCCCTTTATGGATGCTCTGAAAGATGAGATCCTTATGAAATAAAAAAAAAACCCTAAAATTTAACAGGGAAATTAATAGTGTAAAATGAAGAATTGATAAAAGGGAGAGTCATGTCGATGGTGAGATAAAAAAGGGTTAGTCAAACAACAGTAAAATGAGAATTAAAATAGATGTGCGAGTATTAAGATTTTGTGTTGACAAATAAATCGAGTAGGTTAGTATTTCATATCTAACAATCGAATTAATAAGGCTAAAATCAAACCAAAAAAATCAATTTCTTGCTTCCGTATTTTTAAAACCCTAGGTTTCTAAATGTCGATTTTGAGTGATTTTGGTAGTTTTGAAAGTTGGAAAGTGGGTTTTAAGTATGTAAGATTGAGTTAGAGAGAATTTTTGAGTGTTTTGGGGGTGATTTAGTGGGTTTTAAGTGAGTATTGTCTGAGGGGTTTTATTTTTTAGTGTGAGGGAAATGAAGATGTGAATGTTGAAGATGAATAAAGAATAGAAAGGGAAAGAAACATATGGGATCCGGTTTGTCCCACAATGAAAATATTTTGTGTAATACTACGGTTTTATGTGTTTTAGGGTACTCTATCGAGTGGGGCTTACTCTGTTGAGTAAGTATGTTTTTATGCAAAAAAGTAGTCTGCCTGATGGGTACTCGATCGAGTAAGCTTGGCACTCGATCGAGTAAGGGTCACTCGATCGATTAAGTGACTTACTCGATCGAGTAAGTGAGTTTTACGGGCTGAGTTTGACGGGTTTTGTTAATAAGTATAAAAGGTTGTCTGTCACTTTTCTTAGTTTCTTTTATCTATTCTAAAACCTAAGTGAGGAGAAAAGGAGTTACGTAGTTGGTTTGTCATCGCATCATTAGCAAATCCCGGAGCTAGAGGTGTCGGATTTCATCGTTCTTTACACTGTTGTGATCCTTGTGTCGAGGGTAAGCTTTACATATAATTTTTATACTGTTTTGTTAAAGTTGGTTAAACCCTAATTGGGTGATTTGGGGGTTTTGGGAAGTATTGTTGATGTTAGATTGTGATTGTATGATTGTATGTTTGATAGGAAGTAATTTCAGTGAAGGACAATGTTGATTAGATAATTGTGACGATCAAGGTTATTGCTGTTCCAGGTAGGGTTTCCCTACTCGATATTAATTACATGATGTGTTTGGTGGTTTCATTGTGATTATTGTTAAAGTATATTGTTGGTGGTTGTGACGGTTGTTGGTTATATTGTTGATTAATATTGTTGATTGTTGTTGTATCTGTCTGTGGTCTTCAGGGTGCGTCCCTGGCTGAGTGAAGTCACTTGCGAGAGTGGCTTCACGCCCATGATTCGCCCTCTGTGGAACCCGCCACAGGAGGGGATGTGCACATTAATGAACATGGGTTTATCGCTCGATGGAGATGAGCGGGGCTTAGGTGGGAACGGCTGCGGCCCCCCACTGGCGATGTGGAGTACTTGTTGCGATGGGTACTCTGGCAGGACTACACACTTTTAGTGTGTAGTCAGTTGTGTGGAGATTGATTATGGAGTTTGGAGGATTGTTGTGTTGCTGAGCTGTTTGTGTACTTGTTTCATTGTGGCTTTGTGTTGTGTAATTAGTACAGACCACGTTTAAGCAGGCATGATATGACGCATATGGGATAGCCGGGATGAGTTATCACGTGGCCGTTAGAAGAGTCTTCTGTTGTATCAGACGATATCTTATAGTTGTGACAGTTTTGGCTAGTAGACATTTTTGAATACTTTGTATTTCAGTTTAACAGTTTTGGTTTGGACATGTAATCCCTTAAACCGTATTTACTTTTAAAGTATGTTTCTTTATTATCTTATGATTATCATTGTCTCGGGTAACCGAGATGGTGACGTTTCCATACCTTAATTGGTCCTGGTAAGGCACTTGGAGTATGGGGGTGTCGCAAAGTGGTATCAGAGTGACGATCCTGAAACCTGAAACCAATGAACCTAATGAACCTAGGGAGTCAAACTAAAATGAACCCGGGTAGAAGTTGTAGGAGCTAATGCAAAGATTTGGGAGACGTCCTAAAGTCGCGAACTCGCCCAACAATTTTGAACCGGTCACTAGGGAGTGTCATGGGATCGCTACGTGTTTGCTAATATTCTATTGCGTATGTTGAATGATGTGTTGTATAGAAATCTTAATAAATGATGGTGGTGGAATGAGGAATGTGGTAAATGATAAAGCGTTGTGAATAGGCATGTTGCATGATAGTTGGTTTGTAATGTTGTTTGGAATTGCTGGAAAAGTATATGAGGATGATGAAAAATGATGTTGCAGGATGAATGATTTATAATGTGTCTATACTAGTAACATGTGATTAGGGGATGTGATATAAATTTACATAGTTTTGTTTGCGTAAACTTAAATAATAAGTTCATATACTTGTCTATTGTTGTGTCATATGCACTTGTTAGATGAAGAATGTGGTTGAAATGGGAAGAATAGATTGGAAAAGATGGGATGTCAATGTATGAGAATATGAATTTTGTGATTATGAATATGTTTAGGTGACGAAGTGGATTTGTAATATTGTTGCATTAGTAACATGGAAATAGGATTTGTAATGTATGAGTATGTTTTGTTGTACGTAAAGTTATAGAATAAAAGCATGTGGGTAAATCATGATTGACAAGTTAAACAATCTATGTGCATGATGAATGTTGTTGCTTGGCTTTTGAAGATAGTAACATGTGATTAGAAATACTGGTTTTATTAGTATGGAGTTGTTTTTGTTTACCTTGTTGTCGTTTAAGTTGTTTGGAAGTAGAAATCAAGTAGTTGTGTTTTTCTTATTATAGAGAGGTTGTCTTTAAACTATTATAACTTGAGATTTATATATGATTTTAATGTGATTCCAATTGGAAGTGATAGCTTGTTCTTTTACGATTCTAACGATATGTCACACGCTCAAAACGACTAAGAAACGAGTGAGTTATGACCGTTTTACGAAAAATGGACAGTGCTGAGAAATGCGTAGGGTACTCGATCGAGTGGCCCTCACTCGATCGAGTGCACCTCTTGTTACTCTATCGAATAACCCTTACTCGATCGAGTAGTCCTGGTAATTTGTTTTACGTGCTTCTGACCTTCACCTACTTGATCGAGTAAGTCACTCACTCGATCGAGTGACCTGTACTCGATCTAGTAACCCCTGTTTTGGGTCATATACTTATCTTTTGACTTCGTTGCCTATTATGTTTAATTCAAAGGTGTTCTTTTGCTTCCTTATGCATTGTTTTACGTATGTGTTGGTCCTGATGTGTAAGTTACCCAATCTTGTGACGTAAGGAGTGTCATCTGTGGGAGTATGAGTTCGGTGGGGAGGACATGAGTTTTATGTGGTTGTAATAGGTAGTAGAAAAGAAAAGGAAGTTTGGTAAGGCTTATTAAGGCATGGATCATGTTTTGTGAGATGAGATGAGTGATATGATTGTGTGTTGAGTAATGTAAAAGTGAGTGAATGTGGGCAAATGATGATGTGAGTTTAAGGAATGTGAGAATGAAAAGATTGAAAGGAAGGATGTGGATAGTGAAAATTTGAGATGTGTAAAAAATTATGGAGGGAGATGGTTAGGAATCGTGTGGGTTAAGAATATATGTAATGAAAGGACGTTTTAGAGGGATTGAGAGGAGTAGTATATAGTGAACTTTATGGAGACCTGTCGCGACGTGGATTTACAGATAGTGAGTGAGTTTGGGAATTTGTAGTATCAAGAGGTGAAACTAATGTGTGATTTCCTTGGGCAAGTAACGGTATAAAATGAGTTTTGAGATTCTAAAAAAAAATGATTGGTGATATATGTGAGCGATAGCATGAAATGGTCTGGACTGATTGGTGATAAGTGTAAGTGATAGCATAATAAGAGAAGATCCATGGTCAGAAAGAATGAGATGAGACTTATATGAAACAATGGGATTCGAGTTTTGGAGCAATGAGAAGGTAACCGGAGTACTAAAGAGTTAGATAGAAGTAATAAGGAATTGAACTATTAATTGGTATTGTTGAGTGTAAAGAGAAAAGAAGGGTGAAAAGTAAGATGAGAAAAGAGGTAATGAATCGTCGAGATGTGTGATACTATCATGAGGATTTGAGTTAATGGTTATGTAAGGGTTCCAGGACGACATGCTAATCATGAGTTTCGAGGAATTAAGGAAAGTAAAAAGCTTGGTGAAGAATTTACATGATATGAGATCTTGGTGGTGAGTTGGGTGACGATGCAATTAAGGATGGAATTAGGAATAGTGTTGAGGTAATTTTGTTGATGTATTTGATGTTCGTTATTTGGGATGTTAACCAAAGATAGGAAAGAAACCGTGATGTTTAGAGATGGGTGTAAAAGGTTTGTTATACGAGCAGTGGGGGTATTGTGGTGTAGTCACTAATGGTCAAGGGTGATGATAGATAAGAAGGATAGAAATTCTAAAGAGGTTGATTATGTAGAGGCCAAATTGATATGTACGGTTGTGGGGAAGTATAACATGTGGTCTTAGGAGGCGGTTGCTAGTGGTTGAGTATTACTGGTATGGTTATACTTGGCAGGAGGTGATGGTATGCGAATGGGAGAATATGTTATGAGGGGTATACGAGTTAAGCTCGGGCGAGAGGTAACCTTTATCAAGTGGTAAATTACGTGATCAGGATTGACTAGTTGGATGTGATTACGAGTCTATGATGTGTATAAATGTTTGTGTGAGGTCCTGCCTCACGAGAAGTGGTATGGTGTGATAGTTATAAAGTTTTTATTTTAATATTCTATATGATGAGTACGGTAACCCAATTGAATGATATTCAAAAAGGTAATAATTTGATTGATCTGGCATGGCTAGTTATAATTATATGTGTATTGATAATACATGTGTATTCCGTGAAATGGTAGGGATGATTTTCATGAGGTGCTTATCTATTTATTCCATACAATATGTTGTGTTGTGATCTAGTAAAGCGGTTTTGAGTAAGTTTTCTTGCCAGGGAAGTTGTCCAGAGTCAGTGTGTATGAGAATAGTGTAAATGGTGATGTCTATCGATGTGGTTGTTATGCCTCGGGTGGTGATCCGGGCATGGTATTTCGTGTTATGATGCGGGTATTTTTGCGCTGCGATGCGGCTGTTGGTGGCGGTGTTGCGATGCCGTCACCGGTTGTGGTGGAGTAGGCGGGATGATTATGATTCGAGTTTTGAAAGTGCATACCAGTTATACATAGTTGTTGTTTTGTCTGTTGCTGTTTCCTGTGAGTTTCAGTTTGGACAGATAAACAGTTGTTTTGTTTATTGATGTTTCTTACCAGTTTCAGCTTGGGTGTGAGGGTAGAGTATGATATGGAAGGGAGTTGTGTATGTTTCTGTTGCCGGCATGGTATAGCGAAATTCTGTTGATGGGACACAGTTGTGAGTGGTTGTTACAGTAATTTTGACCTTGTTTTAAGTTGAGGCATTGGTAGGCATAATATTAGCAAGTGAATAGTGGAACATGTGTTGTACTGATCTGAGAGCTGCAAGTGGTTTATAATATTTTGTTGAGACAGTGAGTGTACGGTGTTGGGAATTAGTGTCATGTTAAGTTATGTATGAATTTTGCAGTAATGAAAGAAAAGAATTTGAGGATCTAGTGTGATTGTACGCAACAAGTGTGGATCGTTAGGATTTTGGCGATAGGTGTTTTATATAGAGAGGTATGTTGTGTTACGGTAATGTGGAAGAGTTGGAGTGTTGGTTATGCTAAGGATTTTGTGGTATTGGTTAGATGGAGTGCAGAATGAATTGAGGTATGAGAACTGTCTAAGTAAGAGAGCCTTGGAAATAGGAATGGTTATATGTATGAGGTTATAGGCGGTTATCTTTGACATGTGGTGGTGATGAGGATAATGAGAAGATATATCTAAGGATCAAGTATTAGTGAGTTACGAGGACGTAACATTTATCTTAAGAGGAGTAGGATGCGACAAAGAGTGTTTGATGGTTGTACATGTTGTAATATAATTGGAAAGAGTGTTAGTGTAGCATAAAGGATGGATTTGTATTGTGGTTGATATTGTTAAAAAGCCATGGCCGTGCTTGTAGTAGTTCGATGTTTAGGAATGGGAGAATTTTTCGATAGTGTTGACAGTTGGATGATGATGATTATGAGTTCCATAGTTTGGCAGTTGGATGATGATGTTTATAAGTGTGAGTAAACTTCGAGGACGAAGTTCCTTTTAAGGGTGGTAGAATGTAACATTCCGTTTGATGTTATAAGTGTTTTGATATCGCATTTTCTAGTGGATAATATGTTACGGAGCTAGCAGCGTTTGTAGATAGTAGTTGCTAGTTATAGATACCTCATTTCTGCACCTCTCGCAAACCACCCGGTGATGATTGGGCCGCATGTTTGCTACGCGGAATGATTTGTGACAGTTCGTAAGTTTATCGTCAAGTGATGGCTCAAATACTAATGTCTACCTCTTAGTTGTCATCTACGTGCCCATACGGTCGTTTTGACAATAATTAGAGTACATTTGGAGTCCGGGCCTGAAACCGTCTTCATTTTCTGATAACCATTAAATCCCGGGTCAGAATGTTCTGGAATGTTCCGGATATTTTTATTCCATATTTTATAAATATTTCACAATTTTTATCCTTTGGTAAACAATTTCCCGTAATATTCACACAAGATATTAAGGAAAACCAAAATATTCCGTCCTACCATAACTTAAACACGGAAATCTTTCTTCCGCAGGAGGAAACCACTTGGGAACAGACGCAGCAAGTGCTGCGCCTCTTCCAAGAGACGCAGTGACTGCTGCGCCTTTTCCCACGTTCTTTTCTGTGTGTTTTTCGTATCTTTTTTCATATCTTTCCGAGATTCACTTCCAAAGACTATCCGAAACCCTAATTCTTTCACGTGATTAGTATAAATAGGAGCCTTCGCTCCTCATATTTCTCACGTGAGTGTCCGCCCTTCTCTTCTCCCTTTGCATTCTAGACCTTTGTTCTTACTTTTTGGCGTCTATGTGCTTGAACATTCGACCACGTAAGCTCGGATCCTTCTGAGTACCAGCCTCGTTTGCATGACCGACCAATTTGACCAACTCCACAATCAATCAACATAATTAATCTAATCTTTTTCCTCTTACGAGGGCACTTTCATATTTGCATTATAGTTCGAGTCGAGCATCGCTAATCGATAACTTAGTCCTTCTCGTTTCATCAAACATGTAAGTCTGAGGGTGTATAATCTCTCTTTTATTATTGTTATTTACTTTTTGTATCATCATTAATGTAAGGTTTATGTCAAAAATACCTCCTTAAAACCGATTTCTAAAACCGTGCTTTAAAACCCTTTTTACGGATTATCAGAAGACAAACCGTCGAGAAAGGACGAAGCAACTGCTGCGCCTCTTCGAAGGAGCGCAGTATCTGCTGCACCTCTTCGTGAGGCTGTCGCAGTTCCTGCTTCCTTTCTTCTTCCTTCGTCCTCTGTGATTCGTTCGTCTTTTGTTTGTTTTCGTTTGTTTCTTGTTAATTCTTTGTTATGATAGCATAATAATTTCACCTGTATATTATTGTTCATCATTAATATGTTTAATTCGTCATTTAAGTCCGACTTAAATCCCTTATAATCTCATATTTGCGGGTTTTCGTCATTAAATTCAATCCGGGTTGTAGGAATTCAATTCGTTCATATTGAGTTTCTGGAATTCGATCTTTGATATATTTTCATCTGTCTTTTGTCGTATTCGTCATTAATTTGTCATTAATTCGTCATGTTTAACCTATTTAGTTCACCCATGTCACTAATCAATCATTCGTTCATGTAAATAATCCGTCTTTAATCCCTCTCATCCATGTTTTATTGCTTTTATGACCTTAATCATATGTAAATAACCTGTTAATCACTTTCATCCGAGTTAGTCATCATAATTAATCATTTAAATTCACCAATTAACATTAACGATTTGCAGTTCCGGCTTCACAGCCAGAACTCACCCTTGGAACAGACGCAACAACTGCTGCGCCTCTTCCAAAGGGCGCAGCCCTGCTGCGCCTGTCACTACTACAAATCCAGGCAACTACAACGCCCCTTTAACAACGATTATTCACGAAAATCACAATAGACGTTGTAGAATGTATGGCGCGAATTTTACTAAAATAAATTACAACGGGTATGGTTATAAAAACCGTTGTTATTAGTTTTAACAACGGGTCACACATGCACAACCGTTGTTAATAATTTGGCGCAAAATTGGCGCAAAGTTAGTGAAAAGTAATCACAACGGTTATTTTTGAAACCCGTTGTTAAAACTTATTTAGCAACGGGTGTTTTTTACAACCGTTGTTAAAACATATTTCACAACGGTTGTTGTTTAATAACCGTTGTCAATACCTTCCATACTATAAACCACACAAACAAGTCCGATGCGACCACAAAACACAACCCTTAATACACAAACACAAACACGGCAGACAAACAAACACAAAACAAACACTCTCTTTCTCTCTTTCTCTCTTTCTCTCTTTCTCATCGTCGCTTTATCTTCTCGCCGTCCTTTGTTGATTTCATCGTCTATTACGTTCGTATTTATCAGGTAAATCTCGCCGCCATCCGTTAGTTTCATCGTCATTATTTTCTTTTTCTATTTATTTCTTTTGCATGTATGTGTTTTTATCGACCATTATGTTATTTGTTTAAGTATTGTTCGCATAATTAGTTAGTAAAACAATGAAGAAGCAAGATGAAGAAGTAAGATAAACATAATTAATATATATATATATATATATATATATATATATATATATATATATATATTTATAAATACATAAATTAAAAAAAAAATTACATATGTAAAAATGCAATTCTTATATTTTCATAGAGGATCTTATTCTGCTCTATCGTATCCGTCCTCTCCTCCTTGGCTATTTGGAGGTTCCGTTCAGCAATTGCTATATCGTCATATAGCCGCTGCTTCTTCGCCGCTCCGTCAAGCCATCTTCTTTGGCGTGCTTGATGCGGATCGAGCATCCGCAAGGTAGCTCTGAAACTTTCCTCAATATGGAGGAACCGGCGGATGAAGTTGTTGTTGTTCTCGATCATGGTAAGAGTCTTAAGGATGAAATCATTCATTTTGTTGGAGTTTTTTGAGTTTGTTTTGAAAGATTAAGTAGAGTTTGTTTTAGCAGTTAGGGTTTGGAGATAAATATATTGAGATAATGGAAATGTTAGTTGAGATAATGCAATGTATTTATACTAAGCAATGTGTGGGTTGAGTTGCTTTTTAATTAATATATATGTTAGGAAGTTGTGCCATAATCATCATCATATCTCTCAATAATGCTGCTTCAAATCTTATTATTACTAACCCTTCTCATTCCATATTATCTGTTCATATGTACAGTGATGTCAGTAATAATGCATGCATCGGAATTCTAACGGGCCGTAATTATGCATGCATCTAGTAATATTTAATTTAATTTTTTTATTATTTTTTAAGAACAAACAACAACGGTTATTTTCAAACAACCCGTTGTCTTTAGTTATAACAACGGTTTTGTATATTAAAACCCGTTGTTATAACTTTCCCCCCAAAATTGAGTCACACTTTCCACAACGGGTTTTTATACATAAAACCGTGGTTAATAGTTTTAACAACGGTTTCCTTAAGAAAACCAACCGTTGTTAAAACCTTCTACAACGGACGCTTTAACAACGTCCGCTTTTTTATATAACAACGGTTTTTGACCGTTGTTATAGCCTGTATCTGTAGTAGTGTTTTCCAGGTTGAGTTCTGTCTCTGAACTCCGTTCTGCCTTGACCTAGTTTAATTAGCTTACGTATAATTAATTATTACTCGTATTATCACCTTCTGACTTGTTCGTTGATTCATTCTTTTATTCTTTTTCTCAAATTATCCGTTTTAAAGGTATTTTCGACATAAATCGCCTAATCCGATGTAATTATTGTAATTTTCTTATTGCATTTATCATTGAATTTTATATCATTTGTATGTTCTCACATGTAATTGAACATTAAATCCTACTTCGACCCAATTGTTTGCTAATTACGTGTCAACCGACTTAGTTAATTCTTCACATGCTAGGATCAAAACTGGATGTTTCATTGCATACATACAATCGACGATATATCGAGTATAGATGATGTCCCTAATCATTAGTAGAGGCCGCTATCGAGGCGGGCGGGATTAAGTGTTCGATCAAAAGAGCTTCCTAATACGTACCCTCACCCCTTACTCCAGATCTCTGTGAACATCCGTGTTCATTGGCATCCACGAGAGTCATTCTAGACATAGAATGCTAAGGGTAACGATTGCTTAGTGTTCATGTCACTACTTTGTGTCTTGACATGACACGAGGTATTCAAACGGTTCCAATTTCCCATAAAAATTGGTGGCGACTCCAACAAAAATGCAAACGCTTGTTCTCTTCCTCCCAAGCGCCCCCGTGGGCCCCCCGCTATCCACAGTTTGGCGACTCCGCTGGGGAATAATACACTTACGTGTAGCCAAGGGTGAAACTTGAACAAGGTTAGGGAATAGTTTATACAAGACAATTGTCGGTTTTCATTACTCGGTCTTCCTAGACCGTTTCATTCGGCCTTCCTAGGCCCAACCCAACCCATTCGACCAATCGTCCCGTCTAAACGGTCGTAATTCTTATTTGGGCCTAAAGAGGGATAGCGATTGACGTCATCCATACCATAATGCTTACTCTTGTTTGTATCAAGGGCCTTCACTACTTGAAGAAATGGATTAGGAATCGGCCTTACTCTCCACAGACTTCGGGTTTGATGGTTCGGTATGGCAACCCACCCTTTAAACCAAAACCCTTTTAAATGCACTCAGCATCCCGTTATAATGCTTGTATAAATGTTTGTACCTTACGTGATCACCATCTCTAAACGAAACCATGACGATTTTTGCAAAAATCAAAACCCTTTTTTTATCAAAATTTCGAAAAGGCCATTGGATTAGTGCAAAACCCAGTCAAAACTCTGTCCGTTTGTCGAGTCAAAATTCGGGCCACCAGCCCATTTCAAAATCTCACTTCGAGTCCACTCCTACAACTACACTATAGTTGACTAGGATACACATTTTCAAAATTTTCGTCCTTTCTTCAAAGCTCACTCAACACAAGTGGCACACACCCACTTCACGAGTCAAAACATTTCTTCCTTTAGCAAGTGTGTTAGAATGGTCAATCGTTTTTTGATCTCTTATCCAGTTTTCAAGATGCCTGGAACCAGCGAAACAAACCTCCACCAACTTCAAGATGGTAATGATCGAATCCTAGCCGCACTAGCTCAAATCCAAGTTACTCAAGACCAAGTGTATGATCGCCTTGACACCATCGAGGGTCGGATCTATGCCGTAGAGGGGAGATTGCCTCCTCATGAAAGTGAAGTAGTGGGCGACTACGCGGATGAATCCAAGGACGAAAATCCTCCCATGGGGCTGACTGTAGCTGAGAAAAGACTCCAATACTTAAAGGAGCAATTAATGTACCTTAAAGGGGATGACATTTATAGAGAGAATAATCGCAAGTATGAGGCCGTCAACTCCAAATTGCCAACCAACTTCAATATGACGGATATCCCTAAATTCAAGGGGCACGAAAACCCTTGGAACCACATCCGCGCCTTCAAGGATTACATGTCTATCAAAGGCATCAAAACCGAGATGTTCTTAAGGATCTTTCCTTCATCTCTTGACACCATACCAAAGCAATAGTTCTACTCTTTAGATCACAAGAAGATCGCTACTTGGGAAGATGCCGCGATCGAGTTTGCAAAGCAATATGCGGATAATGCCGAGATCCAAGTCAACATGCGCACTCTAGAGGTTCTTACCCAAAATGACAAAGAAGGATTCACCGACTTCCTAAGTAGGTGGAGGAAGACTAGTACCTAACTAGTTGAACGCCCGGATGAGGCTACCCTTATGGAGAAGTTCGTGGACAATCTCAAACCCATTTATGCCAACCATTTGAGATACCAAAACATCAAAACTTTCAAGGACTTAACCGTACTAGGGACAAGGATTGAAGATGACATCAGTAAAGGGCTCTTGTCCAAAACGGTAGGTCGAGGATATCAAGGCTCAACAAGTCGTTCTTACGGCTCCACTAGCAAGACTGATGAAGTTAACCTTCTCGAGCCATCCAAGAAAAGTACCCCACCAAGGAAATTCACAAATCTTGGGGATACTTACTCCAACGCTCTAAAAAGTTTAATGAAGCAAGGCAAACTTCAACCCATTGAACCTACTCCCGAACCTGAAAAGAAATCCAAATTCTGGGATGAGAACTCATACTGTGAATACCATAGAGGTAAGGGACATGACACAGAGAAATGCTACAAATTGAAAAATGTGCTTCAAGACATGATTGAAGATGGCCGACTACCAATACCTCCGGGAGGTAAACCCAACAACACTCAGAATCCTCTTGGAGTTCTAGTGATTACAAGTGACAAATCTACCTTAGATTGTTCACACCTCATTTCTCCAATTGAAGATGAAATCCATGCAATCGAGAATGAAGGGTTCTACTCTACTATCTCCCCTACCATTTTCGACTTCATCACATGGGCAAGGAGTGTGGATAGACAAGTTTGGGAATTAGAAAATGTGGTGACAACTTTACGTGATCCCAACGCAACACCCAAGGAGCATGTGTCACTAATCTTCTCTCAAAACGCTACTATGCAAGAAATAGTCGCCGTGGTTGATAGACTAGTCGACCAAATCATACGACTAAAAGATGAAATCATGAGAATGAGGGAACTAGCTGCAATCAATGGAGTTTGGACCGACGATGATGAGGACGAGTACCTCATCGAAAACTCCCTAGTCAAAGAAATAGTCCAAAATGGTGAAGACCAAGATGTGGGCCACCTAACTCGTTCGGGACGTCCATATCAAAGCACTACTCAAAATGGTCCAACCAACGTTATCGCACCAAATAACAACGAAGATGACTCCACCGACCATTTGCTCAAGCAATTACAGAAGACAAAGGCTGATCTTTTAGTCTGGCAATTGGTAGCGAGCTCATTCCCACATCGCCAAGCTTTACTGTAAGCTTTGGCCAAACTAAATGTAGCACATAACTCGACAATTTAAGATGTAGTCAACTTGGTCTTCCAAGAATCACCGAAGCTAAGTAATCCTATTACTTTCTCAGACGAAGATTTGCCACCTTTTGGCGCTAGTCACAATCTAGCTCTTTACATCACTGTCATTTGTCTAAAAAAGAATGTGCCAATGACCTTGGTATATGATGGCTCCGCGGTCAACGTCATACCCCTCAAAACGGCATACAAATTAGGCATGAAAGAGTCGGATTGGACCCCTACCAATCAAGGTGTGCGTGCATATGATGGTACACGATGAAAGGTGGTAGGACTTGCTAACCTAACCATAGCCACAGGGCCAATTTAGAGGAAGGTTAACTTCCAAATATTGGACATTGAAGCTTCCTTCAACATACTTCTAGGAAGACCTTGGATTCACGCTTCCAAAGCGGTAACATCTACCCTTCATCAAAAGATCAAGATCCCACTAAATGGCAAAGTGGTGACGATCACTTCGTCACCCATCAAGGCAATAATCGAAAAGAAGTCGAACAATCAAGTCCTTGCAGATCCAGTATATGAACTTGGGGGCTTTCAAAGCATAAGTGTCATAGAAAGTGAATTGGCGCCTTTATACTATGATCCCTACTCCAACTTAGTGGTCAACCACATACTCAAATCCCAGGGATACTTCCCTGGAATGCCTTTGAACCCTACTCGAAGAAACACCTTCGCACCATACAAGGAAGGCAACTCAAAGAGAATACCACTTGGACTAGGGTACAAACCCACTAAAGAAGAGGTTCTCGAAATGCTCGCTCAAGTCCAAAACCGTAAGCATGTAGGAGTCCAAATGCGGCCCTATCTCCCCACGCTAAATGGGTACTTTGTTAAAGAGGGAAGTCTAGAACTCTGTCACGGTTTTCCCGAGCCTTGGCATTATCTCGAGAGGAAGCTAGCTGGAATCGAGATCTTTCACGATTGCTACTTCATCCCTCCAGAAACGGTTCCTACCGTCAAAACCCGTCAAGCACCTTGCTTAGACGAACAAGCTGTTAGTCTATTGTTCGGAGAGGATCGATTGGTTAGAGCCGCGCAGGATGAGATCATTACCATGATACTTCAAGACGACCGCTTTAACCCCACCGCGTTAATCACAGAAACTAACGCGAGTCAGCAGAAAGGATGGAGAAAGTCAATCAAGTGGACCAACAATCAAGGAAGACTCTTCAATCTCACCACTGGAGAAGGAGAGATGTTCAAAGGAGAACCAGAAGACGATGAATTCGAGTCAGAGTCGGAGTCAGAGTCAGAGTCTAGAGAAGTCATTAGGGAGTCTCCTCCTATCGTCATCTTCATTCCCTCTGTTTCTTCTAGCTTAGCATCGAGTAGTCACAGTAGTTCGGGAAATGTCCCAACCACTATCCCTTTGCCGCCACTGACCATGGATCAGATGGCTTCTTTGTTTCAAATATACTCAAACCTTAATATGAATAAATCAGGTTCTGCTTACTCTTTGTGTTATCTTGAGTGCAATTCTGTTTACGATGATACTGAGGATGACCAAGACCCAGACTCAATCGAAATACCTCCCTACGTAGCCAAAGAAATACTACAGGAAAGGGAAGGGGGACCAGTAATAGAGGACACCGAACCCATCAACGTAGGAACCGAACTAGAACCCCAAGAACTTAGGATAGGGACCACCTTGAGCTCTACCGAAAGGGCCGATTTCATAGACCTCCTAAACATGTTCAAAGACGTTTTCGCTTGGTCCTACAAGGATATGCCAGGGATCGACAGGGATATCGCCGAACATAGAATCCCGATTAAGCCAGGTTTCAAGCCTGTAAAATAGAAGCTTCGATGAATGAGGACGGAATGGGCTCTCAAGATTAAGGAAGAAGTTGACAAGCAATTCAAAGCCGGGTTCATCAAAGTTTTCGAGTATTCTGACTGGATAGCCAACATAGTACCTGTACCCAAAAAGGATGGGAAAATCCGTGTTTGTGTTGATTTTAGGGACTTAAACAGAGCCAGTCCTAAAGATGACTTCCCTCTACCACACATCGACATATTGGTGGACAATACTGCGGACCACGCATTACTATCCTTCATGGATGGGTACGCGGATTATAACCAAATCAAGATGGCCATAGAAGACATGCATAAGACCACCTTTGTCACTCAATGGGGAACCTATTGCTATACGGTCATGCCGTTTGGATTGATCAACGCCGGAGCTACATATCAACGCACCGCAACTACACTCCTACATGACATGATGCACAAAAAAGTTGAGGTATACTTAGACGACATGATTGTCAAATCCAAGGATAGAGAGGGGCATATTGCGAACCTTCGCAAATTTTTCGCAAGGCTATGAAAGTACAACATGAGGCTCAATCCTCAGAAATGCACATTCGGAGTAACGTCTGGCAAAGTCCTGGGATACGTCGTTAGCCAACGAGGTATAGAAATAGACCCTTCCAAGGTCAAGGCTCTGATCGAAATGCCACAACCTCAAACAGAAAAAGAAGTCAGAGGATTCCTGGGAAAAGTGCAATATATAAGTCGATTCATATCGAAACTCACCATGATTTGTGAGCCTATCTTCAAGAAACTCAAGATAACAGATCACACCATGTGGGATGATGATTGTCAAAAGGCATTTGACCGAATCAAAGAAATATTGGCTAAACCACCAGTTCTCATGCCACCTCAACGAGATCAACCTCTTGGTTTATATCTCACGGTAACCGAAACAGCCATGGGTGCCATGCTAGCTCAAACTATAGGAAATGAAGAAAGGTCTATCTACTACCTTAGTAAGAAGTTCTTGGAGTACGAGTGCAAATACTCACAACTCGAAAAGACATGCCTCTCTCTTGTGTGGGCCACGAAGAAGCTACGCTATTACATGCTTAGCTACTCCGTCAAAATATACTCTAAAATAGATCCAGTCAAATACCTCTTCGAGAAACCCGTCCTCAACGGACGCCTAGCAAGATGGACCTTGATGCTCTCAGAATTCGATCTCAAATACGTGCCTCTGAAAGTAATAAAAGGTCGTGTCGTTACCGAATTCTTTGCAGAAAATCCCATCAATGATGCACAAACAATAGATACCTGGTCATTTCCAGACGAGGATATACTCCAAACTGATGTAGACTCCTGGGACCTTTACTTTGATGGAGCATCAAATTTAAGAGGATTTGGAATAGGAGTGTTGCTCATTTCTCCTGAAGGCGAGCATACACCAATCTCTGTCAAACTCGACTTCGAGGTGACAAATAACGCTGCAAAATACGAAGCTTGTCTAATTGGACTACAAGCGGCAGTGAGCATAGGCATTAAGAACCTCCGAGTACATAGGGATTCATCCCTGATCATCAATCAAGTTACGGGATCTTGGAAAATTCAAAGCGAAAGCTTAGCACCATACCAAGCTAGAATAGACCAAGTTGCCCAATTCTTTGATCACGTGACATATCTACACCTACCTCGGGAAGAAAATCAATTTGCAGACGCTCTTGCAAAACTTGCGTCTTTGATTAATATGCCAGATGACATGGTGGAAATGCCTTTGTGCATCGAACGACGGTCGGAGCCAGCTTATGTACACCAAATCACCGATGAAGAGGAAATCGCGCTGGAACCCTGGTTCCAAGCAATTCTAAATTTCAAGCTCAACGGTACCTATCCACCGGATATGGACAAGAGGGGACAACGTGTTATATGCCTACTAGCTTCCCAATACGTTCTCATGCAAGGAGAGTTATACAAAAGAACACCTCTTGGTGAAATCCTACGTTGCCTTGATCATTCACAGGCACGAAAGGTGATGGAAGAAGTCCACGATGGAGAATGTAGTCCTCACATGAGTGGGCCCATGATGGCAAAGAAAATCACACGTCTTGGATATTATTGGACCACAATGGAATCCGATTGCATCAAATACGTAAGACATTGCCACAATTGCCAAATCTTCGGGAATGTACAACATATCCCTCCTTCATTGCTCTATACGATGACCTCTCCCTGGCCATTTTCTGCCTGGGGAATTGACATAATCGGGAAGATAACACCAGCCGGAACAGGAGGTCACTGTTTCATCCTAGTGGCGATCGACTATTTCACCAAATGGGTAGAAGCGGCTTCCTACACTAGTCTCACGGCTAAAAATGTGATAAAGTTCATACAAAACAACATCATCTGTCGATACGGTTGCCCACATGAGATCATTAGTGATAATGGATCACATTTCCAAGCGGAGACTGAGCAATTGCTAGCCAAGTACAAAATTAGGCATCACCACTCTTCGCCCTATAGACCACAGACTAACGGCGCGGTAGAAGCAGCAAACAAAAACGTTGTCACAATTCTCAAGAAAATAATTGACAACTATCGAGATTGGCCAAGCAAGATACCCTTTGCTTTGTGGGGATATCGTACATCTGTTAGGACGCCCACTGGGGCTACCTCTTTCTATTTGACTTACGGCATGGAAGTTGTACAACCAGTCGAGCTAGAGGTACCATCTTTGCGTATTCTACTCGAAAGTCAAATCCCAGAAGCCGATTGGAAGAGGGATAGATATGAAGAACTCATCCTCCTGGATGAACGTAGGCTACGCGCCTTGCATAATGTCCAAACATATCAAGCACGTATCAAACGAGCTTTCAACAAAAGGGTTAAGCCAAGGAACATCAAGGAAGGAGACTTAGTACTCAAATCGGTTAGAGCTCTTTTACCTGTTGATCCACGGGGAAAATTCAAACCTAATTGGGCCGGACCATTTCTAGTCAAGTCCATACTCCCAGGGGGTGCGGTTAGAATCACAGACCTAGACGGGAATGAGTTTTCCAACCCAACAAACCTTGACCAACTAAAACGGTACTATGCCTAGAATAGGAACAAAAACGCACCTCGCGTAACCTCACGTGTCGCTCTTGTGGCACTAAATAAACGGCCCCTGGACAAGCTGAAATAAACTAATGTCACTTTGCTCTTGTACTTTGACAATTTTGTCGTCCTCATATCATCAAATAAACTAAATTCGCACCATTAGAGTAAGCAAAAGCTCATGCTTATTTTCTAAGTTCATCACAAGCTCTTGCTTTGAACAATTATTCTTTTACATTTACTCGAACTACGCGCAAGGGTTTGATTTCATTTTTTAATGAATACGTAGGCAATCCTTTATAGGATACAACCTATTATTTTAAAATGTAAATAGAAGGACATTTGCATTGCATTTGGAATTCGACAAGAATAATAAATAGAAAATCACAACGGTTTCATAACCATTTAACCTTTTTTTATTTAGTTCATTCATTTTCTAATAGTAATAATACGCTACATAATAAAAATAGGCTAGGATTCTAAAAACCCCACCGTTTTTTTACAACAATAATAATAGTAATAAATAATAAATAGAGACTCGGGCTATTCTTCCATCTTCCCTTTGCCCTTGTCATTTTTGTCATATTTCTTGTCACGTCCTCGAGCCGGACGCTCTTGCGCCACTTCGGACCTAATCACCAACGGTCTTTCTCGAGGCCTAGACTTCCCATTCTTGCCAGTCACCAACTCTACGACGGGGAGAGGTCTTGGTTTCTTGAAGGATGAACGACTCGAAACCCGGCTTCTTCCTCTCCCTCAGTCAAATGCTTTTCTTTCTCTTTTTCCACCTCGCGCACCTTATAGTCAACGGGCGCGCGTTTCCTCAATCTCTCGCGCTCTTCCGGGGTAGTAGCTTCTCTCCATCTCAGATAAGAATCCGACACCCATAAGGCATTAGCAGAAGAGTTCAAGAACCATACATTTCTTTGGGCCCATTTAATGTCCCACTCCCTTCGGCTCTCTGTAGTAAGCGCCACGGCGATCAAGGGGACGGTATCAAGCTTCGGGATTGTCTGTTTTAGTCCAACTTGTCTCATCAGCCTTTCCGGGAAAATGCACACCATAAATTCCAAGCCAAGAATGCGCACAGATCGGGTAGGATCCAAAGAAGACACTCCAGTGACAAATTTGAGATGCCACCATGGTACAATCCACCTAACTAAAGGGCCATCATCACTCTTCAGTTTGTTCTCCCAATAATTGCAGACTCGGGTGAAGTCCACCATGTAAAGCCTGGTCCTTATCGCAATTGAACGAGCATGATAAGAAGGAACATGAATTGGGGGCTCGATCAATCGAAGCCGTTCCATAAGCCAGACCTACCAAAAGCGGGTATTAGACAAAGAAAAAAACGAAAAACAAAAAAAAGAAAAAAAAGAAAAAGAGAAGAAAAGTTCTTTTACCTGCAGAATGACAGGTCTTCCAAAATACGGTAGGTCACGGTTGGCTTTCCCATTATCCAAGGCTAAAAGGATCTCTCCTAGACATAAACAAGCTGGGCTCCTGCGCAGCTCCATTTGCTCAACAAGGCCCAGAATACGGGGATCACCTCTCAAGTCTTCATCAACATGCCCTTGGAAGACATACACGTGCAACAAGCAAAACCCAAATGCCCTTCGCCTGGCAACATAAGAAACGGTGGGGTCGGGCATTTGTTAATAAATCGGTCAATGAAGTCCAACATTCGCACTCCCTTCGAGGTCACTAAACGGTCCACCTCAAGTCTAGTCAACCCAAGCAAGTCTCTAAATTTGCTCTTGTACCCTTGCGAAGTAGAAGGAATGGCGGGCAAGTGTTCAGGGTCCCACCCACCAATCGCAGCAATTTCTTCAGGAAATGGGCAAATATCGCCTCCGGGGAACGCAAAAACATGGTAATTTGGGTCCCAATAATTAAGACAAGCATCCAAGAACGGTTTGACAACCTTGATAAGCTTCAAACTCAGCAATGATCTAAGATTATAGGCGCCCATATCATATTTCTCCATGTTGGAAAATTCGTTGGTTCATTCTTTTAAGCGAACCTCTAAAGTATTCATGATGAAGGATTATTTTGAGAGTTTTATGTAATAAGACGAAGAAGAGACGGAAGGTTTGTGTGAATAAAAGCTTCATTGACGTCTCTATTTATACAAATTTCTGTTTCCAAAAATCCGCCAGAACGGAACCACCTGGGAACAGGCGCAGCACCTGCTGCGCCTCTTCAAAGGGACGCAGCTCATGCTGCGACTCTTCCTCAGCTTAACTTCTGTGATTTTCCGCGTTGGATCTTTCCTAATTCCTCGACGAATAATTTTCTATTCCTACGGGTTATTATTTTGGTAAATACGTGGAAGTTACCATATTTCGTGTTTCCTAATTCCGCGGGCACGCATTTCGAGACGACATCGACATTTTCGTCATTTTACCACACTTGTACATATTCATTTTAGGAAATATTTCTCATTTCGATTTAAATTTATTTCATTTCTTTCTTTAATCATCTCATTTCTAACTTATAGATTTCTATTTTTTCCTTTTTTTAGTGGGTAACCCTCCCTACCGTCCGGTCATTTCCGGCAAAATTTTTGCATTTTTGCATTCTTTTGAGTCATTCGTTTTGCGCTAATTCAGGCCATGTATATATATATATATACAAATGTATGTTTTGTGTGATTTCTATGTAATTTCGGCGGCATGACGGCGTAAACCGTCATCTACCAAACCTGTTCAAAGCTAACCTACAGATACAAGCAACGCAACCCAGCATCAAAGGCACTCAAGCCATCTTATATACAACCAAAAAGGGAAATGTACAACAAACTGGGGGCTCGAGCCCCAAACAAAGTCCAGAATATTCAAAATGAAGGTCAAAATGTACAAATGTGCAAAATACGGCCAACAAACAAACAAAAACTAAACAAAGCTACTGTTGATCGCCCTCCAGCTCCGCAACTCTTGCCGCAAGAGCAGCAATCTCGGCATCTCGAACCTCGAGCTCCCTCAACAAGCGAGCTGTCTCCTCCCGAGACTGAGCCAACTCTCGCTCCAGCTCGCGGTCCCCCTGTAAACAACAAAATTGGCTCATATCAATCATTCCAAACAATTACAAGAAAAGTTGGAAAATCAAAATTCAAAAATAAAACAGGCACAAGGTTCATACTTGACGGCCTCGACCACCGACAAGTGCCTCGACGGCAATAGATCGCAGCCGGTTGGCCACCCTCCATAACGCCACAAACCGAGACGGCGCAAGCTGCATTTTCATAAAAAGAAGTTCTCAATAATTGGACAAACTCAATCAAATGTGTTCTTACACGAAAATTACACAAAATTAGAGGCTCACCCTCCGAATCAGATGCTGCCAGTCGTCCAGGCCAGCATCTATCACAGCCGCGTCAAAGTCACGCAGCTCGGAGATCGTCGTCCTCCCGGTCGCGTCAGTGTACTCGAGGGTCTCGGGGTACTCTGGGGCTCGATGCCCGCCGCCTCAACCTCCTACAAAACCAAATATTTCTCATTAATCGGTGATCTTTCATCGTAGTTTCAAAACCAAGTAAAGAAGAAGAGTAGAGATACTCACCACTACCGGCCAGTACGCCAACCTCCCGTAGAGGAACGCCGAGTAGTCTTCGCCAGGAAGAAGGAGGGCGTCACCACTAGCGCCAGCCAAGTCCGCCTCCCTCTCAGCCTCAGAAGGCTCCCTGAACATCGTCCTAGGAGGATCGACGGGAACCGTCAACACGTCCCGACAGCACTAACGAGCCAAGCGCTCGCCCAAGTACCACACAGGACCCATCGACGTCCTCAACAGCAGCCGGCTCGAGCTCCTAGGTCGAAGGACCTCGGCCCACAAAGGAGGCACTCCGGCGTACTCCGCCCAAGGCCACGGGCACCCACGGAACAAGATAAACAAAGGAATCATTCTTATGATCAATTTAAAGGCAATATAGAAGCAAATGAATATAAGTGAGATGCTTATTTTGTCTAGGTCAAGAGCGTTCACGTCCCGCCGGTAGACACCGTGAGAAGAACGCTTGCTCTTCGTCCTACACATCACCCAATCCCTCACCACGGGATAGGCCTTCTCCAGCTGGCTCGTCCTCTTGGGCGCGAGGCCCGGAAGTAGGAGTACACCCACGCCTGTAAAGCAAGATAGTCAATAACGATCTTTCGTGATTTGGCAAAGAAAGGAATTGATTTTGGTCTAAATGAAGGTTCATACCTCCAAAGCGAGTAGTCCAGTCCTACAGCGGCACGGAGAAGTCCCCTTCTCCATCAACTCCCGGACGAACCATGGCCCTCATAAAGCGGATGAGGACGGCAAAGCCGCAGATGACCCACCCCAACGCCCTAGGGAGCTCGGGTCGAAATAAAGGGAAGAAGCTTCGTTGGTTGTGACCTCTCACCCTTGTCTCCGAGTTAAATCGAAGACAAAAAACCACGTGAGCCACAAACGAGCCCTATGCTCGGTTTGACAGGGAGGAGGAGCCGTCTCCCTCCCGTCAATCGTCACCGCCGGTATCTTTCCCGCAAAGTAGTCTCGAACGTAGGAGCTGGGCACCAAACCCGCAAGATCGTGATGCCCTCGGCGACAAGTTCCAGTCGATCAACCTCCTAGCTTCAGCCGAGTCCACCCTCATGGTAGTCTCCGGCCACTCCACAGTCTCAGACCCGCACGGCAGACCATAAATCATGTCGTAGTCCTCCAGAGTAACTCCCACCTCACCAAAAGGCATGTGAAACGTGGAAGTCGTATCCCAGAATCGGTCCAAGAAAGCGCGGACCAGGCTAAGGTTAGCCCGCAGCTTCCTCTTCGCGATATTCCTACAGGCCTGCACCAAGGCACCGAACGCTCCGCGCTCGATCATGGCGCGCTCCTCCGCCGACAGCCGCTCGTAGCAATCCATCGCTGTCATGTAGCCCGAGAACGACCTGATGTTCCCGGCCTCCTAATGTGATTTGAAACAAAAGCTATCTTTAGTTTTTTCGAATAAAAATTGGAGGAGATATGAACAAATAAACGAAAGAAGGTGGGTGATGAGTAGTGAATTCCTATTTACCAAGCTCTTCACCGTCCTGTAGGACAGGTGACCTTCTGCGGCCCACAGCAAGTGCCTACTCTCCTAAGTCTCAGCCCACGCGGGAGCTCCTCTCAGCTGATGACCTCCTCGTCCAACGTTGGCCCGTCTCGGGGCCTCCTCCTCCTCAACAGCCTCCTTCTTATGGATCTCGTCCCCAGCAGCCATCACCACAGCGGTGAAGGCCTGCTCTAAAGCCTCCTCGACAACAGCAGTGTCTATCTCCATGGGAGTCCTCTCAGAAGTATAAGCCTCATCACCTGCAACATTAAAGCAAATTTAGGCCGCGTCACGTGACGACGAACCTTGGTTAAGGGATTTTCGAGCCTTTAGAAGCTCTGAAATCGCTCTCTTTTCTCGCCATCTTTGGCCATATTCTCACAAACCCAAACACTCATGTGTTAATTTGGGTCAAGTCAAGCCTAATTTGAAGCCTAGTATTGGGTTCAAGTCGAAATTTCGGCAGCATTTCGTTATAACGGCGATTATGCCCTAGAAAAGTATCCTGAAAAAGCTGTCACAAACCAAAATTTCGAGATGATAGGAATTTTACCCATCATCAAAGGATCCCAAATATCAAGTTTCATCACAAATGGACAATCCTAAGGCTATTTTCGAAACAATTTACGGTTTAGCTGTGAAACCGTCTCAAATTCACTCAAGGGCTCAAAACTCAACGAAAATTCGAAACAAATGCATGGTTATGTTCCTTATATTACCAATTACCCGTTTCTAATGTCAATTTGACAAGGCAAAAGCATTTGGGGGAAAAGCCCCAAATTTTCGATTGATTGGGTCATAAACCCTAATTTTTTCGATCCAAAATTGAACAAATACAGAAGATCAATGCAAGAATGAGACACATACCTCGATTAGTCATGATTAATGCAAGCTTTTTTATCAAACCTTGGCGGAAATGGTTAAGATTTGAGAGAGAAAGAGAGGATTTATGTTTCGAACAAATGAACACAACCCCTCTGTTTATCGCGTTTTTACGCAGAAAAAACGCTTTGGGGAACAGATGCAGCAGGCGATGCGTCTATTCCAAGAGACGCAGCTCTTGCTGCGCCTCTTCCTTGTGTTCCCTCCATACGATTTTTCAAAAATTCCTTATGAGTTCGTTATTTGTGGGCCCATCTTTGGTGCGCCTCTTCCCCGATGCTATTTTATTCTTTTGGTCTGTGTGACGATTATCTTTCGTTCCGGCCCGCATTTCTAAGCCAACAGCAGACTATTACACGTTATTTATTGCTTACAAGACCCTTGCTTGTCACAACGAGCATTTATTCCTTCACAGGTGTTTCGACACGCCTTCATTATTTTTTCCCCAACGAGAGTAAGCGGATAGACTTTCCCTCTCGAGACATGGAGATTAATTCCCGATTATGTTCCCCAACGAGAGTAAGCGGATAGACTTTCCCTCTCGAGACATGGAGATCAACATCAAACCCTCTTTTTTCTTCCGAAGTTTGTTCGAAGCTGAACATGAACAGATTTCTCCCAGCAATTCCCGCCTGTGTCCTGCTACTCACAACATTTCTTGCTTCCCCTCGGAGTGCGACGAAGGTGTCGTTCTCCGTAAGTTCCCAAACCAATAGAGTTCCTACACTCGCGCCTTGATTACCCCTTAAGTTGAACTTATATTTGACCTCCTTCCCGACGATGCTTTCATTTAGGGTCCCACACCCTAGCACAATCCTTATATATCTTTTAGGTCTTACCCTTAGCTCCTACGCTTACCCTTACACAACTCCAGAAACATCTCGAGAAGAAGTCTCAGGTATGGTCTATTCTTATGGCTGGCGAGCCTCTTTACGTAGTCTAATGGACTTTAAACGACCCTCCCTGATAGTCGACAGACTCTAAAATGTTCCCGATGACAGGGCCTTGGCTCAGACCCCTTGAGCCGCCTCGCGTCGCCATAGTCGTCAGCTTTTAATCTTCGATTGACCTGATGGCTATTCTTTGACTTTCGCCTTGTCCAAGCCTCAGTCAAAGTGGGGGCTCTGTAGATACCTCATTTCTGCACCTCTCGCAAACCACCCGGTGATGATTGGGCCGCATGTTTGCTACGCGGAACGATTTGTGACAGTTCTTAAGTTTATCGTCAAGTGATTGCTCAAATACTAATGTCTACGTCTTAGTTGTCATCTATGTGCCGATACGGTCGTTTTGACAGTAATTAGAGTACATTTGGAGTCCGGGTCTGAAACCGTCTTCATTTTCTGATAACCATTAAATCCCGAGTCAGAATGTTCTGGAATGTTCCGGATATTTCTATTCCATATTTTATAAATATTTCACAATCTTTATCCTTTGGTAAACAATTTCCCATAATATTCACACAAGATATTAAGGAAAACCGAAATATTCCGTCCTACCATAACTTAAACACGGAAATCTTTCTTCCGCAGGAGGAAACCACTTGGGAACAGACGCTTGGCAGTGTCGCGCCTCTTCCAAGAGACGCGATGGATCGCCGCGCCTCTTCCCATGTCCTTTTCTGCGTGTTTTTCGTATCTTTTTCCATATCTTTCCGAGATTCACTTCCAAAGACTCTCCGAAACCCTAATTCCTTCACGTGTTTAGTATAAATAGGAGCCTTCGCTCCTCATATTTCTCACGCGAGTGTCCGCCCTTCTCTTCTCCCTTTGCATTCTAGACCTTTGTTCTTACTTTTTGGCGTCTACGTGCTTGAACATTCGACCACGTAAGCTCGGATCCTTCTGAGTACCAGCCTCGTTTGCATGACCGACCAATTTGACCAACTCCACAATCAATCAACATAATTAATCTAATCGTTTTCCTCTTACGAGGGCACTTTCGTATTTGCATTATAGTTCGAGTCGAGCATCGCTAATCGATAACTTAGTCCTTCTCGTTTCGTCAAACATGTAAGTCTGAGGGTGTATAATCTCTCTTTTATTATTGTTATTTACTTTTTGTATCATCATTAATGTAAGGTTTATGTCGAAAATACCTCCTTAAAACCGATTTCTAAAACCGTGCTTTAAAACCCTTTTTACGGATTATCAGAAGACAAACCGTCGAGAAAGGACGCAGCAACTGATGCGCCTCTTCGAAGGAGCGCAGTATATGTTACGCCTCTTCGTGAGGGCCGCATTTCTGCTTCCTTTCTTCTTCTTCGTCCTCTGTGATTCGTTCGTCTTTTGTTTGTTTTCGTTTGTTTCTTGTTAATTCTTTGTTATGATAGCATAATAATTTCACCTGTATATTATTGTCCATCATTAATATGTTTAATTCGTCATTTTAATCCGACTTAAATCCCTTATAATCTCATATTTGCGGGTTTTCGTCCTTAAATTCAATCCGGGTTGTAGGAATTCAATTCGTTCATATTGAGTTTCTGGAATTCGATCTTTGATATATTTTCATCTGTCTTTTGTCGTATTCGTCATTAATTTGTCATTAATTCGTCATGTTTAACCTATTTAGTTCACCCATGTCACTAATCAATCATTCGTTCATGTAAATAATCCGTCTTTAATCCGTCTCATCCATGTTTTATTGCTTTGATGACCTTAATCATATGTAAATAACCTGTTAATCACTTTCATCCGAGTTAGTTATCATAATTAATCATTTAAATTTACCAATTAACATTAACGATTTGCAGTTCCGGCTTCACTGCCAGAACTCAACCTTGGAACAGACGCAACAACTGTTGCGCCTCTTCCAAAGGGCGCAGTCCTGCTGTGCCTATTGAGTTTTGTCTCTGAACTCCGTTCTGCCTTGACCTAGTTTAATTAGCTTACGTATAATTAATTATTACTCGTATTATCACCTTCTGACTTGTTCGTTGATTCATTCTTTTATTCTTTTTCTCAAATTATCCGTTTTAAAGGTATTTTCGACATAAATCGCCTAATCCGATGTAATTATTGTAATTTTCTTATTGCATTTATCATTGAATTTTATATCATTTGTATGTTCTCACATGTAATTGAACATTAAATCCTACTTCGACCCAATTGTTTGCTAATTACGTGTCAACCGACTTAGTTAATTCTTCACATGCTAGGATCAAAACTGGATGTTTCATTGCATACATACAATCGACGATATATCGAGTATAGATGATGTCCCTAATCATTAGTAGAGGCCGCTATCGAGGCGGGCGGGATTAAGTGTTCGATCAAAAGAGCTTCCTAATACGTACCCTCACCCCTTACTCCAGATCTCTGTGAACATCCGTGTTCATTGGCATCCACGAGAGTCATTCTAGACATAGAATGCTAAGGGTAACGATTGCTTAGTGTTCATGTCACTACTTTGTGTCTTGACATGACACGAGGTATTCAAACGGTTCCAATTTCCCATAAAAATTGGTGGCGACTCCAACAAAAATGCAAACGCTTGTTCTCTTCCTCCCAAGCGCCCCCGTGGGCCCCCCGCTGTCCACATTAGTGTTTAGAGTTGGTGTCGAGAGAGACTATGATGTAGTTGATACGATACCGTGAGCTGTGTTGTGGAGGTAGGCATAGTTGGTGGAGTTGGTGTTAAGAGTTCATGTTCTATATCAATGCGATAGCTACATCCACCAGGGCGAGGGAGAATAATTCACGTTGTCGGGAGAATTACAGATTACAAAAGATGAGCACAGAGTTTTTCTAGATCTGCCTCTTAAAACTCTCAATATGTTTGCCTCACAAATATCTCCTTAAAAGAATAACTAGGTTAGAGTAGTGTTTATATATTAAACTATCCTAACAAGGATTATTCTAATTAAAGCCTTATATTTGCCTTCAATCTTATCGAATTCGTTATTTATTTATTTACTTTGCAATTAGTTTTAGCAAATCAATCAAATCCTTCAAGAAAACTATTACCTTAAGACAGACTTAGATAATAATAAACTAGAACATTAAAGCCTCCCTGTGGATTCGACCTTCTTACCACTACGTTTCAGATTATGTTATTACAATAAAATCTTAAGCTTAATTAGTAGTTGTCTAAGTTCATTGAACTTGTAACTTTAAGTGTTGTAATTAAAAGAAGAGTGATTGCTCAACTCTTCACCTTGCTTGGACTGTTGAACGGCATCCTTGAGGGCTATATAATGACTTCAAGCTTATGAATAAAATCATCTAGAAATTTGCATAAACTTGTGTTTACAAAAATAAATCGTTTCTTGCTTAGAAACAAAATTGATTTGATTGGAACGCGATTCTGATTAAATTTTCGAGTTGTTGATCAATAGGTCTTGGTCTCACTCACTTTGATCAAGTATTAGGTCTTGCTTGTTCAAATACTATCCTTTTAATCACAAAAACCAGAACTGGTCGTACCTAGTACGTTTAGTTCGACAAAAAAAGTCCGTAATTTTAATAGTTCTTGTTGTCTTATTCGAACAGTTTGAGGATTGCGCATACCTAGTACGAACAGTCCACGTACCTGTTTAATTTTGTGTGATTCCCCTGCCCAAATCGTATCAAGTTTTCTTGGCCGAATAGGGCTAACTCGGCCGAGTAAGGTGTCATGTATTTTCTGGTCAGGCTAATGTCTAGGAACACTCGGCCGAGTAATGGGTACTCGGCCGAGTACTCCAGGTACTCGACCGAGTAACCAGTCTAACGGGATTAATTCCACAGTTTGATTAAGGGTGATTAAAGATTATATAAACCTCGTTAACAGTTTCCAATTTATTTTACCAAAACCTAAACTACGTTCTTCACTCCTCTAATCACCCTTAATCACTCTCAAGGCAATTGATCGTTCATGAGTCTTTCGTTCATCTCTTTCGCATCAGTTTCATCGGTAAGTCACTAGTATTGTGTCTTTTGATTAGAATTGTCTCTTATGGTTTTGCCCTAATGATTACATTTAGGGGAAATGTTGATTGCCATGTTTGTGATTAGTACTGTTATGATTGTTATTAGGTTAAGGATTCGTAGAGGAAGAATTTTAGCTTACTTTGTGTGCTTGTGATTCGGATCGTGATAAGGTAGGGTTTCCTATTCGATTGTCTATTTAATTGATTTAAGATGATTATTGTCGTATTGGCATGATTATTATCATTATTGGCATTGTCTTTCTTGGTTGATTGGAATCGTGGTGGATTGACTGTGGTTGCGGGGTGCGTCCTCGGCTGAGTGGAGTCATTTTTGGGAATGGCTTCACGCCCTTGATTCGTCCCTTGTGGTTCCCGTCACAAAGGGGGATGTGCACATTAATGGACATGGGTTGTTGCTCGTTGCGATGAGTGGGGTTTAGGTGGGGAAGGTTCTTTGTCCCCCCGGCGGTATGGTCATTACCTATTGCGGTGGGTAATCTGACAGGGCTACACACTTACGAATATGAGATATGATTGGAGTTGGAGAATGGTTGCATAGTTCTTGTCTTGGTTATTTCTCGCGATTAGCTTATCCTGATTATTCGGTGGTCGACCCCGTTGTGTTTTGTAAAGCGTGGTGATCCATTCAGGGATGGTGAGCAGATTGTGATAGGTGATGATTACATTTAGCTGCGGTGACGAGGATGGGATGTCACCACTTTGAGTCTAGCTTCCGCTGTCATGAGTTTAGATAAGATTTGGTTATCAAGTGTAGCTGCGACTACCGTCTTAGCCTCACATATCCATACGTGCCTTGTCACAAACCATTTTTACACCATTCACCCATTTGCCACCCTTATTGTCCTTGATACATGTACTTTCGTCTATATTGTGAATGCGTATTAGTTGGAGAAATTTCTATTACATTAGATTACATGCATGTTTCATAAGTTGAGCGAGTGTCTTATTTCTTCCTATCTTACACATAAATCACCCATACTTATGAGTGCATGAGTGAATTCGCGAGAATCCGACTAGTTTGTCTTGCAAGATCGAAAAGTATTTGACGTTTTTCTATATTACGGTGACAAGGGAATTGAGTTGTGTTTTCTATTACCCGTGCCTTTGAATTTGTTTTATTGGTACACTTTGGTCATTGCTTTGTTATAGATATGGATAGTGGGGATTTGTATGTGCATTAACATTAGCTACGAGTTATCTATACACCATTTGTATGATTGCTTTCTCAGTATTGTGTTAGTGTTTTGCTTAAGGACAAGCAAAGAGATGTTTTGGGGTTGTTTGATGAGTCATAATTATATACATATTTATACCTCCCCTTAGTTACTTTTGAGGCGGTTTTGTGCTTAGATATGTCATTATATGCCGTTATTGCTAGAATGTCGATACTTCCACTTTTTGGTGTTTAAATGCAGATTTGATGCATTTGAGGAACAAATGATTGATAATGAGCATTGTGGAGTTGGCAAGACGGTGTATAAGAAGGATGGCACAAGAACCAAGAAGACTAAAAGGAAAAAAAAGGAGAAAACATGAAAAAAGCTGAATTCTGAGGTTCCTCGATCGAGTCTTCCAGTACTCGATCGAGTGGTGTATATACTTGATCGAGTGCACTTGCACTTGATCGAGTATCCTACATGTTGAAGACTTTCCGCGCAATTTCCTAAAGTTGGTTTACGTTTTGTATAAATATCAAACTCGTGACCTATTATTATTTTACGCCTCTTTAACATTCAAAATCTTAGAATACTTTAGACTTAGTTAATTTATGCATTGCTTCAAGATCAACATACTTTAATTACGGTATTCTTTATTTTTTCTTTAGTTATTGTTCATTCAATTTCTAGTTTACACAATTAATTCATTTTTCATCTTATTTATGCTTTCAATTATGTTTGCCTTCAATATTATTATTGTTATTTCTAGTATGTGTAGCTAAACTCCTAATCTAGGGTAAAGGGGATCGACGATCATGTTAGAATGGGGTAACTAATACATTAACTGTTAAATTGCTTTTGTTTGTTGTTCAGTTATGGTTTTGAATCTAATTGATTAATTACTGATCAGAATTGATTAATTAATATTGCAAATTAGGATTATCACGGACTCGGTTAAGACTAATATAGGCTGCGATAACTGAATAGACTGACTTAATAGCAATAGAGATAGGTTATACCGTTATAGTTTAGCTAAGCTAGGACATTGCTAATTAGAGTAGTTTTTTTCATTAGCGGTTCGAAATAAATAGGTTGTTTAAGTGATTTTTAGAGTGGTTATTGTGTAGTAGCCCTGCTTCCACATGAACAACATTGTATTGCAAATCGATTATGATAATATTATCGAAAGAATTTTTTTGTCTTCTACTAATTATGTCTAAGGAATGCTTGTAGTATTCCCTCACCTTGTAATATTTCTCTATTTCTTTTAACTTGTATACTCGTACTAAATAGAAAAGCTTAGAACTTGCTACAACCAAGTACTAAAATATTGTACTCGTATCTCCTAAAACTCAACTTGTAATCCGACTTTTCAAGGCACATGTTAGAAAAACCCAATTAATATATAAGCTTTCTTTGTCTAATTCTGAGTCCTGTTCCTTTTCATATCACTCTTTAATACTAATTTGCATTGGAAGTAGGAAATTGATAAAAAAATCTGGAAAAGAAGTACACACAGTACTTCCCGGTTTTTTACAAAAAAGGGGGGAAAAATTTCACATGAAATTTTAAAGTTCCCACCAAATTACATCCTATCACTAAAATTAGGTTACAAATAGGCAAAAAGTTTACACTGCCATTACATTTCTCAAAACATAAACCAAATTACACCCCAAATATTTTACACAACTCAAAAACTGTAAACCACAAACTGAAATTACACACTTCAAAAATACTTTTACAATGAAGAAACCAAATTTGACAGACGATGAGAGGCATAGAATCGTGTGCCTTCTGTTTGAGAGCTGCAAAAACAATAAACCAGAACATGGTAAGATGAATGAAGTTTCTGCCATGTTCAATGTGTCAAGGAGATGTATTCACAAAATCTGGACAGCAGCTAAAAACCAGAGGCAGGGGCATGTGCCTATTAATGTGAGGAGTAAAATAAAAGGAAAGAAGGAAAAAGAAAGAATACCTTGTCCAATTGAGGCTATCATGGCACTTGATGTCGAAAAGAGAACAACACTAAAGAGACTAGGCAAGGCAATAGGACATGCCCCATCAACATCTCATAGATGGGTAAAAGAAGGTCTTATAAAGTCTCATACAAATTCAATACATCCAGCATTGAGTAATGAGCATAAAATCATCAGGTTGCATTTTGTCATTGGTAAATTAGTGTTTGATAGGATATTGAGGTGTGTCATGTTCAAGGATATGAGCCATATCATTCATATTGATGAAAAGTGGTTTTATATGACCAATCCAAAGTGTCGATACTACATTGGCAAAGAATGAAGCTCTTCCTTTACGAAGTTGTAAAAGCAAGAGGTACATAACAAAGATAATGTTCTTAGCTGCTGTTTCAAGGCCAACATACAAAGAGAATGTAGAAGTTTTGTTTGATGGGAAGCTGGGTATATGGCCCTTTACTTACCAAGAACCAGCAAAAAGAAAGAGCAAGAATAGGGATGCTGGAACAATAGTCACAAAACCAATTGAATCTATCACAAAGAAGGTGACAAAATAAGCTTTAATCAACTTAGTGATACCAGCCGTTAAACAAAAATGGCCAGCATCTGCATCAAATGGATATAAGCATACAACAAGATAATGTCAAGCCTCATATAAGTGGGAAAAATAAAGAATTCAAAGAAGTAGCCACTTCAGATGGTTTCAACATCATTTTAGAACAACAACCAGCAAACTCTCCAGATTTAAACATATTGGATTTAGGTTTCTTTAGATCCATTCAATCTTTACAAGATGAAAATCCAACTAAGACAGTTGAAGAATTAGTGAATAATGTGACTCAAGCATATGAAGATGAAACTTTTGAAACTTTAGATAATGTTTGGCTAAGCTTGCAAGCTTGTATGGTTGAAATAATGCAAAAAAAGGGGGCATAATAACTACCCACTACCACACTTGGCAAAAGCTGGACAAAGGAGGCAAGGGACACTTCCAAGAAATTTACAATTAAATGAAGATTTAGTGAAGGAATGCATTCAATTCTTAATTACATATGGTATGATTGGTGAATTGGATCAACTCATGTTAGACCTAGGTATCCAAGTCCCCTTTTGAACAACCAAGAAGCTTGTTTGTTTGACAAACTATCATAAAGGCTGATTTTGGCAAAGCTGATTTTGACATGATAGTTTGCCAAAATCAAACATCACAAAGTGAAGGTTGTTTTATTATATTTAGTTCATGAAATTTGTAAGACTCCATTTTGTAAGACTCCATTTTGTGTTATGAAGTATGTATGCAATGAACTTGGAAATGGAAAAAAATGTCATTGAACTTTACTCTCAGCATCACAAAGTAAATACAAAACTAAATGCAGATAAATAAAACATCGGAATCTAAATGAATGCAAGAAGGTTACTCTCAGCAAGCACATTTTCCTCATTGAGTAACTTGATCACATATAGGTGCCTCATCAAGAGATTACATGGAAACTCATAAAATGCAAAAAGAGTGTCTCAACATGATAAGACCCTTGGTGGCATCAAATATGGATCAATAACCATATACATTTATGAACAAGGGCACTTCAACATGGGATACATGGAGCACTCTGTATAGGAGTATATGTGTATTGTCCTTATAAGTAAGGCAACAACAATATTTAACCTCTCAGTCAAGTAAAGACCTTCACTGAGGTTAAATATGACAGCAGCAAAGACAAGTAAAACATGACATTTTATGTTTAGTGATGACAAAGAAGGTTACTCTCAGCAAGCAATTGTGCCTCATGGAGTAACATGAAAACATACAAGTGCCTCATCGGGAGGAAACAAAACATGGAAACTCAACAAAATTAGAGAGTATCTCAACATGAAATCCTCTTGGTGGCAGCAAATATAGGGCAATAACCTTAAAATTTCAACACCACATACACAAATGTCATGTTTAAAGCCAAATGCAGCAACGAGGGCACACAGTAGGAAAATGGGAACATCATAGAGAATTAAGAGTAACAATAAACAAAACAGACAGAATATCCTGCATCAGAAAATCCAGCATCACCAACAGAGTTAAGACTCGGGTTTTTTATTAGGACACTCGTATTTTGCAGGGTCATCACGACATACTTGTTCATCTACCTCATACAGTCATACCCCAGGTCATTCTCAACAAACAGCAAGCATATTATCAAGAGTGGCTAACAGAACCAAATACCCAACAAATCCGTAAATGGACATCAATTAAAAAAGAGTTTAAGAGATAAACCTCCTTAAGCACAGTTGTATTTCTCACAAAATTTCTTGAATTTCTTTGATTTTGGTGACAAATCAACATCATCAACGACTTTCCTTGGGAGAAATTCATGAGTACCTTCAAAATAAAAAGAGAAAACAATACGGTTAAATAAGATGAAATTTTTTTACAAAGACAAAATCAGGAAAAATGGATTAAGAGAAAACAAAACACAAAACAATAAAAACACGAGTATAAGAATTAACCTTTATTTTCATCCTCTTTTTTTCGCAGCTTTTCTACGACTTTCCGACAATACGCATTGAACTTCTTAGTAGTTGGTGACAAATCACCAGATCTACCACTTTTTAGAAAAATCCGCCCTTCATCAAAACATGGATTAAAATCATCAACATTTTTATCAACTTTCTCCCTATAATTAGGGACATCGTCAATAACGGAATCAGGAACAACGGTATTTGACTCAACACAAAACGCAGAAGTAGCCTCGGTATCATCGTCAACATCGGAATCAAGAAGTGAGCCATAACCGAGTATGTATCGGGTGCAACATGCCCAACACCGGTATAAATAAGAGATGATCAAGAGATTCATGGTAAGAGGGTGGTTTCATCGAAGAGGATTGAGATTCGCAACGAATATGGGGCTTCTTTAATGACATAATCGCAAAATAAGGAAACCAAGGTTGATGTTTTGATGGATTAGATGATGAATAATGAAGAAAAGGAGAGTATGTAATGTAGATCTAGAGAGAGTGGTAGACCGAAGAAGGAGAAAAGGAAACGGCGGAGAAGGAGATGTTAGTTCTAGGGTTTTCTTTTGGAAAACTCTAGAAATATGGAGGGACGGTTGAAAATAAATGAGGGAGTAAATGAAGAACAGGAGTATTGGTGGGAAATTTGGTGGGAAATAAAGAAAATGGAGGGAGTAATTAGACCAAATAGGTTAGTTGTAATGTAGATTAGATGAGTTAAACAATGGTATTTAGTGTAAATATGTTGATGAATCAAGGACCATTTGGTCATTTTTTAGGCTCAAAAAGAGAAACAAATGAAATTGGAACATTATAGTGGGATGGCCCAAAAAGGAAAATGGGAACATTAAAGGAGAATGGAGGAAGTATATATCTTGATTCTAATAAACCTCCCTGTGAAAGTAGTTGCTATGTAGGTTAATATATATCTTGATCCTAATAAACCTCCCTAGTGAAAGTAGTTGCTATGTAGGTCGCATTTTTTTGTATCAAACTCAATTTGTTCCAATTGCTATCTAATAATGAAAGAATATTCGAAATCTGTAAATGTACCAATATCTATTATCTAACTCTCCTTTATACTTGAACACATTGTTAAGAACATTCATCTTCATCGGCACCCCTTCGATTAGCAGATGGGACAATTGCATATCAAGTTAAGTCACCGTTCAATGTTTGGATCAGTTACGGTAGGTGCAAATTGTTTCAGTATTAAAAGCTAAAACATCAAATTCCTTTTACTGAAAAGCAGGTCAATCTAATGTGTGCCATCTTGTTAATCAAGTTAAGCCACGGGTAAACAAGCCACTCTCGGAACCAAGCAAGGTTAGGTCATGCAAAAAAACATTTTTGTTTTCCAAATTTATCGATTCATACAATACATCAAACTGTTACACGATAGTAACAAGGTAAATCATACATTTCGCATTTATCAAGCTAAATGGCAGAGGACACGAAATCGAAACACCAAAACCAGCTAGGTGATAACGATACATAATTCATATCAAAAATGGGCCGGGGAGTTCTACTCTATCAGAAAAATCCGTCTTCCTATAAACTACAAGAGAAAGCATGTGTTGATAATTAACCATCTGAAGCAAGAAATCAGCAGCAGACTATGATATTCTTAAACTTCTTAACGATTACTTGTTTAAGATTAAGTTAAACTCAAAACTTAGGTTGCTAATTAACCATCAAAACAAAATTAACAAGCTCCGAACTCCTTCTTGACGGTTGGTCTTCTTAATTATGCTAATGCCGAAAGCTTCCATCAACCAACTACATCACGCGAGGCTTTTATGTACAACCTGAGACTTCAGCTTAGGCTCCGGCTGGATCGCTTAGCTCAAGAAACATTTTGATGTTCATAGCAGCCAGCTCAGCAGCTAAATATCTGAATACATAGGGCATAGCAACTGTTTCCATTCCTTTACTAGTTTTGCATGAATGGCAGAAGACCTTCTTAGGAGCCCGGGCAGGGGGGAGCCCACCAATCTTTTGCACAGCTAGCTTATGTGGTTCGACCATTGTGGTCGAAAGAACGCTTCCACAAAGGGAACAAATATCTGCAATGTGATAATCCGAGCTCTTATGGAGCCTATCATGCAATAAATAGGCCGCCCCGTGGGCGAGCATTGCATCTCTTTCCATTTCACCAAAACGAATACCTCCACCTCGCTTTCTACCTTTGATGGGTTGTCGTGTCACTTGATCGACAGTTCCTGTAGAACGGACCTGGAGCCAAGAAGACAAATGGAAAGTGAAATGATTTTAGATATCAAAAGTAGTTGTTTCTTTGCAAGTGTGTAGGTCTGATTAATGTAAAAAGACAGCCAAGGTAATATACAATTTATCACAAGAACAAAGATGAAAGGAGTACCAGGCCATCCAATGACTTGGCAAAAACACACAGCTTAGCGCTTGTTTGGGATGGAGGTAATTATTTGGTATTAAGAGCGTGAGAACTAGAAAATAGACGAAAGTGATGGTGGAAGATAGAAATGAGGAAGAGTGTGTAATAGTTGTTTCATTTAAGAGGAATAGTTACCTTCACCCCAAGTAATGTGTTACCCATTATGGAGGTAATTATTCCTTCATCACTCCTCGTTCCACCATGCACAACCACCACTAACCACAAATCTCCTACTATATCCTCTTGTCTTCAGCTCTATTACTCCAGAAATAGTTACCTCCAACCCCCCTTACAATTTATGTTAAAATGCAAGAATCATTTGCGGAAAACTCTTGCAAAAAATGCACTCCCACAAATAGCATCCATGTTTTCCTTGATTGTTGAAAAAACTAACTTCACAGCTAGCTACTAAACAGCGGATTAAGCAAAGCAAATACTCCCTCCACTCATTTGGATTCACTTCATATTCCTTTTCGGAATGTTTGAGTCACATATTTCCACCATAAGTAAGATATAACCCACTAAATCATTCACGTATTCATCTTTTAAAAGGCGAGTCTAAAAACAACTGCAGAAAATTCAAGTGAATGGAAGGAGTATTTGTTTGAGGAGACTGCTATCAGGTGAAAGATAAAGCCACTGAAATTACCATTCCAAAGTCTTTCAAATTTGTGGACAAAAAGCAAGACACAACCACCCACTATTCAAACTTTGAAATGCATTATTCTTCGGTGATAAATGGTGAAAGCTTTGGCTTCTTCAATGAATCAAGGGTGCCAAAGGTCTTAGACAAGGAGACCCAAAGTCTCCTCTATTGTTTACTATTGCCATGGAGTATTTGAGCAGGATACTTGCTTATGTGAGAAAATGAAACTCACTCATCTCATGTTAGCAGATGATCTGTTCTTGTTTAGCAAAGGGAGACCTCACTTAGGTACGATTCTGCTTAGAGCTTTTGCTACTTTTTCTAAAGCTTCTGGACTTCAAATGAATAATTTTAAGTCTACTGCCTACTTTAATGGAGTGAGTAAGAATGTGAAAGATGATATCCTCAAAGTCTCTGGTTTTATTGAAGAAACTATCCATTCAAGTACTTGGGGGTAGCAATCAGTGCTGGCAAAATCTCAAAAAAGGATTGTAGTATCCTTATTGACAAGGTTGGTCACGACAACTGCTGTACTGACCTCGTTATATACTTATTGGGCAAATATCTTTATAATCTCTAAAGGAGTGTTGAGAATAAATGCCATTTGTAGAAACTATTTATCGGATGGCACCCCTGATTACATTAAAGTGCCCTTTGTAAGCTGGGATAAAATCTGCTCACCCAAGAAGGAAGGATGATTGGGAATAAGGGATAGTGATGCTTAGAATGTAACTGCAATTGGTAAGCTTGTTTGGTGGATTTACTCTAAGCCTGATAGCCTGTGGGTCAAATGGATCAGTCAGGTCTATTTAAAAGCGGAGGGGTGGAGTACTTGCAATATGAGTTGGAGTCGGAAAGCTATTTGTAAAGTTAGAGACAAGCTTAAGATGGTTATAGAAATGATCAATGGGTTATTCAACCTAATGGCTAGTTGGCTACTCTGTTTCAGGAGGATATAATTGGCTTAGGAATAAACATCAGGTCGAGTTGGAGTGTGCCCAAACACAGATTTATCAATTGGCTAATTGCCAGGAATGCTCTACAGGTGAAGGAGAAGCTGCGTAGTTTGGCATCTGCAGTAATGCTGAATGCCGCCTGCGTGGATCTGGAAGTGAGACATGTGCACTTATTTCAGAACTGCAGCTGTAGTCGTTTACTAATTGATGGAATGGCAGGAGTGTTTCATATCAGTCTGCCTAATACTAATGTCCTGGCCTGGATGTCTACTAGAAACAGGTCTAAGATGAAAAAGAACATCACCATGGCTGTCTACTATCATATATGGATGCAAAGGAAAACAAGATAAAATTGATGGATCGAGCAATTACTTTTATGTAATCATTCTTGATTGCTTTTTGATCTTGTATTGGTCTATTAAAAGACTATGCGTAGTTTGTTTATGAGCTTAATGATATTCTTACCTTTCACCAAAAAAATAAATAAATAAATAAAAAACATAACAAAAATAATTGAAATGCAGACATCACAAGCGATTCAGGTCAAGTGATTGGCAAAAGTGAAACACTCACTCTGCTGAATCGCTGATAAGCCTGATATAATTGCCTATGCAAAATGAAATAAAGCACGAACATAATATGGAATGAATGGTGGCATGTGATTGCTAACCTGAAATTTGTCTGATACCATATGACGCAATCGCTGGTAATAAACAGGCCCAATAAAGATCTCGCATGTTAACTCGGTGCCATAAACTCCACTATACAATACTTCAGTACCATATCTATTGAACCCGTGTTCTGCTAACATGGAGCCAAGTTCATCAACAAGCGAAGGCGACTCAGATCCACCCTCTCCATCCTTCTTCAAGGCGTCCTCAAATGGTGTTGCATCAACAAATTTTCCACGCAAACTACCACCCTACAGCAAGAAGTAAGAGATAATAAACCTCATACTTTGATATGTCTGGATGAGCCATAGCCATCAGACATTCAGACCTAAGGGGGCTTAAAATTGAGGTACCCTATGTTCACGAAACTGAGATGTAGATGGAAAGATAAGTTGATGAATGATCTAGGATCACAGACCACAATGACCATGAATAACTTGAGGAGAAAAAAAAAAAAAAAGAATTCGTGGACATCTCCAGAATATAAACCAGGAAGTTTGTTCAAAACAGAGAGATTACGTGTTTTTTCTCCACGCAGATTAAGAAGCCGAATTCCATTCTACAACATTTTACAGTTCCAAGAGTAACTATTTCTATGCTTCAGTGTGTATTTGTCGGAAATGTGTAAGCAGATATCCGGAAACATTATACGGACAATAATCAGCGAGAGGATAGAAAAGGCCAAATAAAAAAAGGGTTAATTGATGGGAATAATCCAAACTATAGGTCATCTTCTCGTAATAATCTGAACTTTAGTTTAACTCAAAATACACCAAACTATTGCATCTATTATCTGGTATCAATCTCGGTAACTGACTACCTATCTAGCAAGTCACCTCCCTTTTTTCTTCCAAAACTCACCCAGCCAACCCTTATCCTTCACCTTTATCAGAGTTATTACTAACACCACAACTACCGCCAACATCACAACCACGACCACCACTACAACCATCTTCATCCACTATAAGACAGCTCCTCATGACCCCTTCAACTCCGAATTCATATTTACCTCAAAATTGATTTGGATGACTGACGAGGGTAACAACGACGAATTCAACAACGATGCGGCCGCGGAGCTGATATTGATGACGACTTCAATGGTGGCTAAAATGCACATCTCTCCAATTATTAATCAATCTCACTAAAATTTGAGGGTGGTTGCGAGATCACCCATTTTAAACCCGATTTCTCGATCTGGGTTCCTTTGTTTCTCCGCTGCGGACCCTCCCAATCTCAGTACCACCACCAACACCACAACGAACTACATCACCTACCACCTGTGTTACATCGACTCTCCAGACAGGTGTCGTGTCAGACACGTGTCGGGGTGTCGGACACTTCATATGAGAATTTCTCAGACACTCTGATACGGTCAACGAAGTATCTTGACCAGTTTTAGAGACACCGATACGACACCTTTCTCTCCGAATGAATATTTTATTATACTTGAAAATTGCAGTCAAATTAAAATAATTCAAATATATAGGACTGTTTAATTATTGAGGAAGTAATAGTGAACAAATTGTAAGTAATAAGACAAACCCATATATCCACTTGCCTTCAACATTGAAAAAGAAATAAACATTAATTGCCTGTCTACTTTCTTCACTCCCTATAAACCTTTCCACCTACTTTTTCTATTGCTGCTCACTCAAAGAAAGAAGTCTTTTCATCTTCATCTTTCTATTATGCAAATATTCATCATCTTAATTCTTCCTCATAATTTCAAACCAACAGTTTATCACTACCATTAGCAGTGTCGAGAGTCGTGTCTAAAATTGCAGTATCCCAGGCGTCCTAAGTGTCGTATCCGTTGAAGTGTCGTGTCGACACTCGACACGGCACCTGATAGAAGTGTCGACGCAACACTGCCTACCACTACCTCAAGAATACACCATTCACCGTCTCACACAACCGAATCACACTTCCTTGCCCTCTACCGTTAGCTGAAAATTTGGATGTTATTCAGAAATTGGAACAACTCATGCTAAATATGGTGGTGGTTGCTGTAATTTTGGGAGAAAATCAAAGTTCGTCACGAAATTAAACTAACCCAATTAGGAAATGAGCTGAAATCGAGAATTAGGAGGGGATTATGAAGGTAAATTGAGGGCAAGTGGGGCGAATTAGGGTATAAGATAAGGGTTTTGGAGGGAGAAAATGGGGGTGAAATGAAGGGACATTTGAAGGAAATTATTGAGGAATTTGGAGAAATAAAGAGGAATTAAGGAAGGAGTTGACGATGCAATATAAAGATGTACTTGATGTAGGAGCTAGTGAGTAAGCATTCAAAATGACGGCTAGTGGAATGAGTACATTGAAAACGGAGCTGATTTTATTGATATTCATTCTAAAATGTTTGATTTTGTGCATCTTTGGAAGTGGAAATGTCGTCTGCATCATCTTCGTCCATTGCGGTAGGTGATGAAGGTTGTTAATGGAAGAGGAGGAAGGAGGCTTGAACAAAAAAATTGAAATTTACCTGATGATTACCGGTTTTACAGGTTAATAATGAGCTAAGTGCAATATAGGTAGAATAGGGTAATAGTATAGATTAATTTAAGTTAAACTAAAGTTCGGATTAATACGAGAAGATGACCCATAGTTTGGATTATTCCTATCAATTAACCCATAAAAAAAATGTTATTTTGGCTACCTTAGTAGAAAATAAAGAACATTAAAAAGATATAAAAGCCAAATAGAAAGAGCATATTTACCTTGGAAGCAATGGATTCCAAAAGCATAGCAATGGTCATCCTAGAAGGAAATGCATGTGGGTTTATAATAAGATCAGGACGCATCCCAGTTATCTCTGAAAACGGCATGTCAATGTCTGGCCACAACCGAGAGCAAACTCCTTTCTGCCCATGTCTGCTGCTAAATTTATCCCCTATGATGGGATTTCTTGGACGACGTAACCGGATATTTACCTAATGACACAGAGCACCATAAGATTGTGATTACCATTGAAAAATAGGGAAGCTACAATCACTGCTAGCAGTGAAGCAAACTGAAATTTGGAAGATGACTCCAGCAACTTTTGAGGAAAGGTGGGAGATTAAATATATACTCCCTCCTATTCTACATAACCTTCCCCTTTCATTTTGACACAGAGATTAAGGAAACACGTTACCCCACCATATAAATTAATTTGGACCACACAAACACACTACCCTACCATACAATTAAATTTACACCACACAAACACTTACCAAAAATAGAAATAGGGAAGGTACTATGAATAGACGGAAAAGGAAATAGGGAGGGTTATTGATAATAGGACGGAGAATATAATATAATCATCCCTAAGAAAAAAAAATTGAAGAGCTGGGACAAAAGGAGGCTTGCAAAGATCAATTTAACCATGGAAATCCAAAAGCTAAAGTTATCACCACAATTGAATCTCCACAAATTCCTGTGTTACATAGTTGTATACAAATGGAGAGACATTTGGCCAAATATGTGCAAGTTCTAGAAAATGAAAAAGTCAGACATGTAGCTATAAAACAATGTCATTCAACTGTCATTCAACTGTCATTCAATCTATAAACAATAAAATAAATAAATAATAATACTAACTACTAAGGCAATGAATATGAATCTTGATGGTCAAGAAAAACTTGACAGCGTGCCTTTTTGTCAAGCTTTAATTCCAGATTGATATGATGGAACATTCCACTTATTCACTTACCAATCTCAAAGAAAATGGCAGGGAAGAGCATACTTACCTTTTGAATCCCCTTTTTGTTCTTCCCATCAATGGCTACATAATCAACTACTGCCGGTTCTGAACCTTTCAATTTGTGAGTAAAATGTACACCATTTGTACTATTTATGACGCCGCAATACGGCTCACTTGGTTGAATGATCTGTAAGCATATTCTTTGTGAGCTCCAACCTGATTACAGTGACATTGCAAGACAGAAGCTGAATGAAGAAGTGAATGAACCTGTCCGGGATAGGGCAGTCCATCCACATCGATCAAAGAATCTGCTAATCTCTCAACTTTACTTCTACTGAATGTTTTTCCAGCACGGCCTGATCTGCCGCCATCATCAGTTAAATCAATTGTGTCTGTCTGAAAGACCAATACATGTTATCAGATGAAGGTAGCCAGATAAGCGAGAACATATGCATACTCGTGTTCAATATTGAGTTGAGCTATATGCTAAATTGCAACTCTTGCCATTACCCAGATGCCAACCCAATGACATTCCTGAAAGTTCTTCAGCTTTCATTTCAAAGCAGGCATAACATCACTCGAGTGCCAAAGGTCTCAAAGGCATAAAGAAAGACAGTTAACATTACTCACTTCCTTATATATACAGACTAAAACAATCAGCAAAATTGATGACATTCTTTGATTATATCAGCAGAGGGCCGTTATTGAAGATAGCAGCAGGGGTGCAGGGACTACTGTATTACTTGGATCTCAAAAACCCACGCGTTTCAGCTTTTCGGTAACTTTGCTGTAAAAACATGCATGTGTAAAAAAATTTCTTACTCATTTTGCCATATATGAACCCACAAATTTTCATTATGACTAATAAATTAATATTATAAAATTTATTCTGGATAGTAGCAGCCATAGAAAAGCAGTAAAAAAAGGTACTGCTCTTTAATATATGCATTTTACTAAATCATATACATGATTTAGTCTTACCCCTCTCATTTTTTCAATCCATCTACCACCTCCTTCCACCACTCCCCATCCGGACCCAAAACCCATAGCCACCTCGGACCGCCCACCACCATACCGGCCCACTACCAACCACCCACTCAACCAATCAATCATCACCCCACTCGTCCATGAACATAAAACAAACCACCACCTTGACAAATGACCCTAAACCCACCACAATCCACCATCACCGCTCAAAACTGCAAGCCAATCCCTCAAAATTACCGGTGAATCCCACGGAATCACAACTTACCGTCAGATCTGAAGGAGTAAAAGAGAATGAGTAAAATATGGTCGACCGGGCGGGCGACTACACGGAAAAGTAGGACGACTATGGTGGTGGACGTTGAAGGAGAGTCGAAACCCCCATCCGACAACCACCCTCTCCCAACACCACCTCTCTGCCCCACCAAACAAATTTGCAAGCTAATTCCTCAAAGACTCTAACGTGGACAAAAACAACAAGAAAAATAAAAACATTTCAATCTAAAACAAAAAATCATGTAATTTAGTTAACAAAACAGAATAAATACTTGTTTGATATGCGAATTAAGATCCATAATTGATTTTTTTTTTTTAGAAAAAAATGAACATGTTTTGAGAGGAAGAGATTACAGAAAATTTAGGTTATTTTGTTCAGGCGAGGAGTAGTGTAGGGAAAATTTGTGCAGATTGTATATGATTAGTAAAACGCGTTTATGAAAAAGCAATTCCCAAAAAAAATTGTAGTATATATTCATCAAGATATAATCAAGTAGAGCTCTGTTAGGTCTAAAGCCTACAAGGCTACAACAACATTAATGTAGTACCAAAGCTTTGTAGCGTTGAACATAAAGAAAGTTCGAGTACGCATAACCCATAATGAAAATTATGTGGAAGCTTGTATCGATATTGACTATTACTTTATGACATAAGAAATCTCAATAAAAGTGTATACAGTTTAGCACATCATTTTAGTATTTTACTTTATTCCATATAATTCCAAAGTCAAATAGATGAGAGTATTTCACTGCATTGTTAACAGAATAATACATTGCTTCCAGTCATTAGAAAATTCAGAAAGAGTGGCGGCTAATATCACTGTCCAACGTTTCTTAAACAATAGCATCACTATGATTCTCTTTGATAGTTTTCAGAACAAGCTGCTGCAGAGTTGGAAATAATATCAAAAAAGTGGAGAGAAGAAAAGTAGGAGAAAGTAGAATACTAGTAATGTTCTGTAAGGGTTCTAATAAATAGATTGCCTTTTTTTGTTTAGGCTGACATTTAATGGTAGGTTTTCTGAAGAGTAAAAATATCAACTTAGAAGTGTTTACGTATACATGTGCTTCTTATGACCTCCATCCTTACCACTGTTTCTGAAGAAGTGGAGGGCTCATGAAGAGGTTATGACTTAGAACATAATAAGGAAGTCATAATTGCCCAAGTGAGGAAGATAACAACATAACTACAGAAGTCACTAGAGAAAGTTCTTCCCACGGGTGTAAGTTTCTATGTATGACGACTAGGTATGGTTATATTTAAAGATACACTATAGTCTATATACTCGTTCCACAATTTATAAGTGGCAGAATAGACACGAAAAATGATCGTTTAAGTGCTTTTGATTCTTCCTCGCCATTCAAGCATAAACAGATTGAAAAAAATAATATAGGCTTGCCTGATATATTTGAGCATGGCACATTCCGCGCTCAACAGAAGATTTATTCAAAATCATGGCATCTTCCATATCATACCTGGAAAAGGAAACAGGTATAAAACATGAGTCACAATACACAATATGTTGGTCCTCCTTAAATCTTAGAAAATTCTAAAAATCACAAGATATTACCCCGTATATGCCAGAACTGCTACAATGGCATTGGTCCCAGAAGGATATTCGTCAAGGCAATACTTCGAATAAGACCTTGTCCGCACAATAGGACTTTGAGGAGTCTGCAAAGTCCCAAAGTTTTTCAAATATATAAGCATCACACACATAGAACGGGTAGAAAGTTTTCAGAGGAGAACTCATCGGTTAAAAAGGCAAACACTATATCAAGTTGTGAAACACGATTCACCAAACTTGAATGAACATAACGACAGCTGGTCACAAGACAACTAAATCCCTTTCCAGCACTTTAGAAAAAAAAAAAAATACGTATGCCTTGACAAGTAGAAGCTGCCTAAATAAATAATTAAAAAAAAATAACAGATTAAGCATGTCAAAATTACATGTTCCAAGAACTTATCAGCAATAAGTGTTCTGCTTATCTTTTACTTTCTCGGACTCGGCAGATTCTTTACATTTGATTAAAAATTCCTCACCAAAGAATAAAAAAAGTAAAGAACTCCGTGAGTCGGAAAGAGTACAAACAGTCAACTCAGACACCAAATTTCTAATGAGATAGCCAAGCTGCTCTCGTGAAGGATGTGGTCTGCCCAAAGACATAAAATCAAGCAAATAAACGTTTAGACATCCAGTTTTCAGCTTATAGCCTTATATCATACCACAATTGAATAGGTGACTTCTCACTAGGAAAAAGAGTAAAAGGCGATGTAATCCGAACAATATCTAATCCTATGGCAAAGTAAAACAGCCTTAACATCACTCAGAAAATACAAAGTTCTAACTTGCAGTCAGAATAAAAACTCTCGCAAGTGTTCTGATCTATAAGACACGGGAATATATATAAAGTGACTGACGGCTGAATAGATGACAAAGAACAATTGAACATCTATCCCTCAATGATAACTCTAATAATATCAACCATATGTATCACAGTGTCAGTATATCAGACCTGGAGATGATAAGCCTTCTGATCTGAACGAAATTTAATCGTTTGCGCAGAAAAACCCATCGTTTGCTTTGCCATCTACGTATTGAGCAGACACCAAGATAAAAATCAACCACCATGGAAAGAAGAAACCAGTGAACATTCCAGAAAAGAGAGCATTGGACATGCCAGAGTCTACCTGACATTGGTACATATTTCGTGGACTCTGGTTGTGATTACACCAGGGTGTGAGATTAGCAACTACACTCAATATACCAGTTGGATGTATTTCCTCATGTGTTGCAGGAACGCCATCTCTCCTTCCAGCATCTCCACCATCAGCACATTTAATTTCCATAAAAACCTAACTCCAAAAGAAAACACAAAATTCTTGCTCATTCACAGATGAACCATTAACTAAAAACCTGTCAAAATTGTCTGGGTAAAAATAACGTAAAACCATACATAAATCAATGAAAAGGGACAAAAGAACACCACCTGTTCAAACGGACCGATTAGTTCAGTAACGTTACCATCTTCAGGAACGACAGAAATATTTCTAACTGGGCGAATGAACCTGGAAGGATTTGTAAAAAGAAACAACCCAGGATATGCACCACCAAAGCTCAAAGGGACATAGCCCACTTCCATATCACTAGGAATCTGTATTAGACAAACTCGTTGGTCAAAAAATTCTCCTGATCAATATCACAATTAACGAGCTAAATTTAGCAAATACAAGATGTTAGGATAATAACCAACCTCTGAACCTTCAGACAGCTTTAGCTTTCTTAGATGGGCGACAGCTTTTTCGACAAGAGAAGCTGCTATTACTCCAATCACTCTTCCATCGAGAAGAACTGAGAGAACTTCAGGAGGGGCGCCTTGCACAAGTTTTGGCAAAGAAGACTTCATACCAAGTTTAAACAAAGTGTTGATAATAGACAATCTCATGTTGTAAAAGTTTTTTATGGCTCCTTGTTGATCAAAGAAGGAGGTGATCCCTGAAACAATGGAATTTAGTGAAGAATACAATGACAACATAAGCCGTACCACAGATAATAAAAGACTATTATGGGATGTGATCCCTAAAACAAAGGAATTTAGAGAAGAATACGACGAAACTAAGCTGCATCGCAAATAACAAAAGACTGTTATGGGAGCATGCAATTCAAGTGAAACCACAATGGCAAGGGAAGGCTTACTTTAGGTAGGGGTATTGCGATCTATGAGGGATTGTTTTCACAGTACAATCACCAGTATGTGAAATTTTTACAGTTGCAATTGTTAACGATATTCCTAAATAATTGCCCACATTGCCCAATTTGGATGCCAAAAAGAGGCCATTTCCAATTTATCAGTACTTTGCTCAACAAAATATTACAAATTTTCTTCTGTCTTGTCGGTGATACTTTGGTATACTGTTTTATTATTACTTGAACATAAAAAATATAACAAAATTTCTTCTCTTCCCATCACATAATCAGAAATCCAGAACATAAAATCGCTCTAAAAATTCTAGGATTTTTTCGCGCTGCACTGGTCAGCCATTGGGAATTTTGATGACAGGCATTTCCATGGTCATACATGATATCCACGAACATACTGAAGGTGGATTACAAGAATTGTGCGAACTAGGGGCCTAAAGTTTGACATAGTACATTGACGAGAATTAAAAAAGCATAGAAACACCAAAAAAAAAATCGTTCAATTCTAAAATATTTTTGACATAAAAAGCTAAAGACGGCAATTAAGAGGAAGACTAGAGAGTAATGTTTCGATTAGTTCTCTCGCTGAACCTGTTTCAGCACCAAGACCACCACATGATTGACACTGTATCACCATCACACAGAAATTATCTTCATATCTCATGATAAACTAAACATAACAGAGATATTCCATCGAAAATCATACAAAATTACGTAGTTATGCAGATACCACATATTTACTCTCGACGTAGAGTTTTTTTATAACAAAAATAAAATGGTCAATGATAAGCATAAACTGTAAGTTTGATTACGGTTATTAGAGCAAGAAATATGTGCGATTGAGATGAAACATTAGTTACATACTGCATGTAGAGGTGAGATGATTTAGCAGCCCACAGGGCTCCCCATCAGGTGTATGAACAGGACAAAGAAATCCCCAAGCCCTGCAAACAGCATTGAAGTTGTATGATTAGAGCCAAGTTCTACACTAGGATCAACACTCGAGAATTCTTTTTTCGTGAAAAAGATTATTCAATATAACTTCGAGAGCATAATTAGTTTTCTCTCATTTTTTACATGAGTGTCACTATCATGATGTCTTTTTCTACAAGGGCATCACCCCGTTGGAGTCGTTTGATGAATACTACTACCTTGTTTTTATTGTAATATTCCTCTTTGACTTTTGAGAGTCAAAGTTTACCAACTTTGATCATAAATACGTTGAAAATAATTAGTTTTTTTTATCATTGATATTAAATTATATGCATCGTTACAAATAAATTTTTCACATAAATATATTTTCAGCAAAAAATAAATTTATGTAAATAAAAAGGTAGGGCCAAAGTGTTGTCTCAAAGACCGCAAAAAGTCAAAGAGAAACATTACAATGAAAAAGGAGCGTCTATTACAACAACAAAAACAGAATAATAGAAATAACAATAATATAAACAGAAGCATCAGTTAGCCAGCAAACAACACAGCAAATTAAGTAACCACTAGTAAAGAAAAATGAAAAGATAACCTACTCAGGCAATAGTTTCCGTACGCTTGTAGTACGAGCTCCAGCAAAAGCGGTACCTCTATGAATAGCCCTAAAGTTCGAGAGGAAACGCAGAAAGCTAATCCTGTCAGCCTGAATGACGAACCCAGCTCTCTAATGATTGAAAACAGCCAAAAATTATTATAGATTCAAGGCAGTTGAAACAAAATAGGCGACGATAGTGAAAGAAGGGCCAAACTCAAGATTAGCTCAACCTTAAGACAAGTGAATCCCAGGTCTTTAAAATAAAAAAATAAATAGGCGAACATGTATGCTGAACAAGTCGATACCTGCGGTAAGTCAAGTGGCGAATCTGAAGCCAATCTTCCAGTTTTCAAGAGATTCTCAATGGCAACACCAATTTGTTTTGAATCATTTTTTCTTAACACTTTTTTGACATCACCAACTGCATCATTTCCCACATATAACAAAACCATATCAGCTTAATGACCCAAGAGTTATTACACCTCTTGATGAATAACAAGCAACTTACAAACCAAGAACACAATTAAAATCAATGTATCGAGTGATTGAACAAAGGCTTAGGAAATGTGTAAACATCTCGGATAACCAATTTGGATGTATTTATTCCGGGGAGATCGACTATGGAAGCAATGTAGCTTATGAGTCTGGAACACTATCGTGATAAAAAAAAAAAAAGATTTGCATATGGTCTTTATTGATTCATAGAAGACATGATAGGCTACCGAGAGAAGTACTTTGATGGGCTTTGGAGAAGAAGGGTGTATCCCAAAAATATATTGACCTCATAAAGGGCGTGTATGAGGAGTTAAGGATGCTACTACAAGTGCACGAACTAATTGGGAGGACAAAAGAGTTTCTTATAAAAATTCGGGTGCATCAAGGTTGTGGCCTGATCCCTTTCCTCTTTGCTATAGTTATGGATGAGTTGACAAGGGCAATACAAGACGACATCCCCCTCGTGCGTGATGTTTGATGTTTGCAGATGATTGTGTTGATTGATTAGACAAAGGAAGGAGATAAAAGGAAATTGGAACTATGGAGCAATACATTGGAGACTCGTTGGGTTAGGCTGAGTATAGAGTATTAGGGGTATAAGTTTAGTGAAATGGGAACTAGAGAAGCGGGGACTATTACTTTTGATGGAAAGGTTGTTCATGGATCAAAATTTTTCCCGATATTTAGGATCTATTATTCAAAAACCAGCGAATTATAGGGGGATACGACTTACCGATTTAAAGCATGGTGGTTGAAATGGATAAGTGCCACTGGGTTTTTATGTGAGAACGGCATGACCCATAGACTAAAGGGTAAATTCTATCGTCTAACAATTAAACCTACATTATTATACGGCTTGAACTTGAACTTGACTATTGGGTTGTGAAACATTGCCACGTTCAAAAGATGAATGTGGAAAAAATGGGTTACTTTAGAAATGAGGTGATTAGGGAGAAGGGAAGAGTGGCATCTATAGAAGACGAGACGATGGAAAATAGGATAACATGGTTTGGGGCCATATGAGAAAAAGACAAATTAATGAACCGGTTAGGAAGCTCGAAAGCTGGAGAACTGAGAAGGTTGCAAGGGGTAGAGGAAGAACAAAACAAAAATCGATGAAGGTGATTGGAAATGGTATGGGCTTCGTTGAAATGATAGGTGTGGATGATATAGTTTAATTTTTGTTTGCTTGTTTTTAGTAATTTTTTCTATTTAAAATACTTATTTATTTTTAAATATAACGTATTTGTTTGCTTTTGAGATTTTTCAAACATTTTAGGAATTTTTTGTCATAACTACCCAACATTTGTCTCATTTTCAAAAACACTACTTTAACATTTATTTTTTTGCTTTTCCTACCTATCACTTACTTTCTTTTGTAAAATACTATGAAATACACTATCAGGGCAAAAAATCTCTATATTTCGACATTGACTTACTTTTATTTTGTACAGAATTACCCAACTTCTGTATTTCTTTCCCTTAAATAGTTAAACTAAGAACTTATTCCATTTTCCCCAAAACTACCTAATAATTTTTCACTAATTTTATTTTCCACCAAATTTAATCATCCATTCATTTATTGGCAAGAAATATTATGTTATACTCCCTCCGTACCAGACCAATGGTTACACTTACCTAATACGGCCGTAACACACCAATGGTATCATACTATAAATGGGCTGGTTTTTTACAATAATACCCTTATATTCTCCTTATATTTACACAATGACCACTTATGGCCCACTCACCAACCCAATAATTTAATCCCTTATATTCACTTTACTTTCCATCTTTGCCCCTACTTTTACCCTCTTTTCTTAAATATCCCATTTTTTACCATGTTACCATTGGTGTGGTACGGAGGGAGTATCATTCAATTTCTTTATTTTTCTTCTCTAAAAGATATTATTAGAAGTACATTTCCTCTTTTATCACTCAAAATAAATTTATATTATCAATTGTCTCTAGTGTAAACAAAAACCGAAATGTTGACCAAATTGGCCGCAAATTAGCAATTGGTAGTCTTTGACAAATTAGTAAATTAAGATAGTAAAAAGCAAAATAAATAATGTTAAATAATCTTTTTGAAAATGAGGTAAATGTTAAGGTAGTTTTTGACCAAAAAAACCTAAAAGTTTACATAAAACTTTGTATATCATCAGGCTTTGTTTACTTTTTATATTTTCAAACATTAACTTCTATTTCTATTTTCAAAAATTATTGTTATTGATTTGTATTTTGTATCTAATTTATTTGTAAAAGAAGACTGAATTTTTTATTTTTATACCTATAGGTTTAGATTGACTTTTGCATCATGTTTCCCTTTTGATTCTATTTTCACTCTTTTCTTTTTATCTCATTGCAGTTTGGGATAAAGAATTGTCGGTGTTGTTATTGTTGTATACTTGTATAATAGACATAAAGTTGGAAGCATTTATTTAGTCTATCTTTGACAGAGTTAGCAACAAGGGATTTCATAAATTTCTACTGGAGCATGTGACCATCATTCGTTTGAACTTTGAAGTAATAACTAGAGTAATATCACTCGAAATAAAGTTGGTAGCTTTATTTAGTCTATCTATAACAGAGTTAGCACGAGGGAAAATACACTACATTCCATTTCAGATATAATACTCGGCAAGAAAAGAAAATAATATCAGATCTACGAAATAAAAGGCACAAACGCATGACATACAATTGTTGAGCAAAAACTTTTCCCCTTTGTTTTTCATTTCTTCATTAAGAAGCCTTTTGGATCTATTCAACCACTCCTGCAGCTTATCCTGGAAAGAAAAATATACAGAATAAAAAAACATTAATTTGCATGGTGTTGGAAAAGAAAAAGAATCACAAAAAAGACTGCAACAAGGAAGAGCAGCTGAGGCAGGGCGAAGTTGGGCAGAGGTATAAATGTGATTTTCAAATCAAACACTCGTTCACTTTCACAAGCCAAAAAAAACTTGCCCAGAAAGGAACCCAAAACAAGCAACGGAGATGACCTAAACACATTTACTAATGACCGGCAAGGATGGGATAGATAAGAGTGGAAAAAGTTATAAGTGGATAAAATATTAGTCATAAGAAATAAGTGGAGATGCTGCAAAGAAAAACACACATTAAGAGACAAATGCAAATATGAAAAGGAAAAAGGTTAAAAGAGAACTAGGTGGAGATGCAAAAAGGAATATACGTGTGCGCCGTGCAGTGTGCCAAAACAAAAGGAAAACAGTAAAAGAGTATGTGCATAAAGAGAGAATAAAGAAACACAAAGAGGAAAATAAGTATGAATATAAAAAACGAGATGCAAATTTAAATTTAAAGAAAATAAATCTTAACCCTGTCATTCAGATGATTTCCCTCCACCCTGAACTCTCTAACTCTACTAGTTTTTTTCAATTCTAAGTCGACGCATATAACTCTCTCTCACTAATCCAAGTCCTCATGCCCTCATATGCGTATCACTCCTTAAACATGTAATAGCAAAATTCTTAAAAGGGAGAAAAAAGTTGCCAAGCCTCTGATGTGTGTTATTTATATATTTAATTATTTATTTTTACTATTTTAACTATGTAACAACCTTTAGATAGATTCCTAAAAGGGAGAGAAATAAAGTACCAAGCCTTGGATGTGTGTTGTTATATATTTAGTTATTTATATTTACTATGTAACAACCTTTACATAAATGGATATCAGCTGACCAGCTGGTAGAACTTCGTGATTCTGCAGCGAATCTGGATTGTCCAGCACAGATGTCTGGTCTACTAGTGAAAAGAGCTTCTGTAGCATGAACCTGCAAAAAACATTAGTTCTCAATGAAAAGCAGTGCCCAAAAAAATAAAAATATTTATATACAGGGAGGATAAGATTTGTAGCTGCCAACATTAGAAGATTGAACTTGTCGTGATTGTTGGAACCAAGGTGGACAAATACGTAATCATTCAGAACAGTTTCCCCAACCTGATAACAAGTAAACAGTAGACATAAATCAGGAGAATACAAAACAAAAGATAGCATTAACTGTGACAACTTACAGAACCAGTAAAGAATGACATACAACTAAATAGCTTTCTTGATCCATTCCCTCCATGACAGGTTGGAAGTGCTCACCTAGAAAAAATGAGAAAGATCTTATTATTCAGGGCCACATGCTGGGCTTGGAAATACTGCTAAATCGCCAAATAATGTAGCGAATTCTTGTGTTCTCTGCTATTACTTATTAGTGAACAGTCTTAACTCTTGTGTAGATACTTCTAAATAAAAATACATAGATATTCTAGTAACATGAGGTTAAATTTTGTTCATTTTATGTTGAAATGAAGTGTCTAACTCCATTTCCCATGGAACCAATACTCAATATTTCTAAAGAAATACTCAATACTCCCTCCGACCCAGACCAAAGGTAACACTTACTATCAACCGACGACAGTGGTGGACCGAGGAGAAAGAGGAGGGGGGGGCCACTGAAGTTTGAAAAATTCGAAATTTTTAGTTAAAATTTTCGAATTTTTTCGAGCCCCCCTTATAATATTTCCTTTTGCCCCGCTCCGCCAGGATTCCGACGATCTAAACCAAAGCCCAAAGGTAACATTCTTTATTTAGCCTACAACATTATCAAGTTGTCTTTATACTCATTTGATATTTACACAAAATGCCATTACATGGCCCACCTACAAACTCACTATTAAACCCACAATTACATACCCAACCTATTCTTTCCCTCTTTACACCTCCTTTTTCCATCTTTTCTTAAATTCTCCATTTCTCCATATGTTACCTTTGGTTTGGGGCGGAGGGAGTATTTTTTTGTGTGTAACGGTTGATCGATGCCATCCGATGCAATGTTGTTAGAGTATTAGTCATGCTGAAGTAGGCGTGAGTGTCTACAATATGTAAGGTAAGGTTGCATAAAACAAACACCCTTGCCTCGCTATAAGAGGATTGTATTAATCAGTTAAAACATCAGTTTGTTGAGCCAAAAATGTTTGTCCTTAACTTTCAGAATAAAATTGACAAGCGACAATAACCGCCAACAAAACTGCCACTTTATCCAGAGTAGCAGCCGCAGAAACAACTAAATCATACCAATATGCTCTAGACATTGGCGGCGAGTCAAAAGCGACAAATTGTGCAGCTCGTCAAGTATAATCTTTGCCCTTTCACCAACTAGCTGAGTCCCGACAGCACCTTTCGCTCCTTTATATTTTTCATTGTAGGAACATGTGAGTGCCACATAAAGTTCGTGATCAGTAGTATCAAGAAGTGCCTGTTATCAGAAATAAGCTTCTCTTAATGAGAGGAAATTTATAAATATGCAAAGCAGTCATGGTGAGGCAGGAAGAGATGGGAGAATAAGCAAAACAACAGAACTAATGATACATAATGGCTGCCAATTGGAGGTAGATGACAATGAAGTTACAACAAGATGATCAATATGGCTTCTATTTGAAAAATCCATCAGGCTTAAAAGAAAATTGGCATGAAAAAGAAACAAAAAAAGCAATTATTCGATTAGTGATGCCCTTTGTGTCTTAGAAGTACTACTACCTCAAGGCCGAGAGAACATCAAATCCATAATTTAACCAACTACTATAGATACTGGAATGAATCAAGACCCGTATTAATTGTCTTAATGTCAATCAAGAAAAAAAACATCTCCTGAGAAACAGATCCCGTGGGGCCAATAGGAGAGTCTGGACAAAGACAATGAAGGCCTAGTTAATCTTCTTTTGAACAACCCTGCCTCAGAATTTTAGATGTGATATCAAGAAGAAGATGTTTCCATTAAATCATAATTTTGAATCTCCGACTTAACAAAATTTCAAAGCATCGCTAACACTTGCGCCAACTAGCCCTATCAATAACATCCGAAAAGTTGAACCACATTGTCAAGGCAAACCACAACATCTAGCTAAATCTCACAACACCAGCTTTGAAAAATGCAATGGCTAGGGCACAACGAGATAGGACTGATGAGATATTGAAACATGTTCTCATCAATCATTACATGGGGTAAGGGGAACATAAGAATTATATCAAAAAAAAACAATGGCATGGTAAACTGGCAATTTACAAACTAAACTAGACGCAATACATTCATTGATCTTTGTTCAACTATTATTATCATCTTCTGCACTGAAAAGACAAACTGTCCAGTAAGAATAAAAAGCAACAGCAACTTCTTCACCATAATAACCATCATCCGTTTTCTGATAGAAACAAAAATTATATTGATGAATTAGCAAAAGAAATGAGCATACCACATCCTTATAAGAGGGCAACTTAAAAACTGTCCTAATTGGGATGTAATTATCGTCATAGGGATTCACTTAAAAGCCCCCGGTGCTTTTGCCCATAAAGAGGCAAAATGAATGACCTTCCCCCAAAGGAAATCTAGATCATGAGAACAACCTGATGAAGACCCGAGAGTTTCTCGCCAGCAAACAACCCAGAAAGTAAACCATACAAGCACAAGGACTAATACACTTCTTCTTCTTCTTCCCTCCTAGCCTAGCTTAGTATGTTGTTTATGGTCCATGATTCCAGAAGAACAAGCCCAACTCTCACTTCAAACTTGCTAGACTGGTATATATAAAGAATTGAGCAATGTCACAGTGAAAAAATAAGTGACAGATATCCTCACTAGTCAATCAAATATTAGGAGAAGGCATGTTGATATGTTTAGGACTCTTAAGGATTTACAAGTGTAAGAAGTGTTTCATCTCAATCTCAATCCATGCACTAGGTTGACATAAGCACAAGGACTAAAAATTTCTTCTTCTTCTTCCCTCCTAGCCCCGCATAGTAAGTTTGTCATGGTCAATGATTCCAGAAGAACAAACCCAACTCTCAACTCAAACTTGCTAGACTGGTATATATAAGGAATCGAGTAATGTCACAGAGAAAAATAAGTGAGAGATATCCTCACTACTGTCATGCACATACTAGGAGAAGGCATGCTGATATGTTTCACTTTTATGGATTTACAAGTGTCAGAAGTGTCTCAATCTTTATCCATGCACATATTTAATGAAAATGCTCACAAAGGTACAAGAAATCAAATTGATATAACAGTCATGGAAATGGTTCTACTATTCCATCTTAGCATGTGAAGAACCGAAGACAAGCACTAAAACAGGAAAGAGTTCAGAAAAACATGCTTGACCTTCAGAACAGCACCCACGGGAAGTAAGAATTCCCTTCCTTTTATCCTACAGTACATAAAAGCAACACATTTTTATTTCAAGCTATCCATGGTCAACAAATTTCAATCTGTCGAAAGAAAGCAATAACAGCTCACCAAAATCCTAGCCTAGCGCTTCCATTGTTAAGATAGTATAGTTTCACTGTAACGGACGATTGATCTTCTCCAACACACCTATATGCAAGAAGAAAATTATAATCAGTTTTTACGAGAGTCAACAATTAAAACAATTCACATCAAAAACTTTATGTGCCAACTCAACGAAAAATAAATTTAATAGTAGATCATTTTATTATCTTTCTCCGCAATAGTGTATCAACCTACAGATCAAAGACACCATATTAAATATCTAATATGAGATTCTCCTAGTATACCCCCATTAGTAAACTGGATGGTGTTAGGAGGGTCTTCCTCTCTTTTGAACCTTTTTCATTGAGAAATTCTAGTCCAAACCAAATGTTGAAGTTCTAAAACTGCAAAATCCTTCTTTTTCGCAGTGATTTTGCACGTAAACAGTGGCATGAAACTGGCAGGTATAAGTGAGCAACACTTGTTAAGGATAACTAGTTACAATTCCTCCAGGCTATGGCAGAAGAAACATAGACTTGAGGGAAATGCTTTATGGAATATTGGTGTAAACGTGTAGACATTTTTTTTCCTGGAACTGCAGAACAGGGAAGATGACAATGTTGATCTACAGCAAATTCGTATATACTCGTTAAGTCATTATCACGATGTGAATTGAGCCAATCACTCTTGATTAAATTACTTTTAAAAAGAACGCCTTCAGGCGAGGCAGTTAGCCTCATCCACAAGACCACAACGCAACTTCCATAACTAAGTGAAGCTAGCAATGAGGCAATACACCAATAAATCATTCAAAAAGTAAAACAAATTGACAAACAAAGTTTTTAAAAGAAACCTTGTGACAACAGCTTTATCACTGTATCCTTCTCTTCGAGCACGAAATGAATTCCTGACCATGCTCATTGGCTGAAACCCATTGAACAAATCAACAAATATTTGTTAGTGATAGGTTATTGAAACAGGAAAACCTTGTAACTTAAACGATCACACACTTTTTTAGAGAAGGGTTCTATTTAGCCCAGTTTATTTCGGGGCCAAGGTTTTGTTGTTGCTGTAGAAAGTCCATACAACCTTATAAAAATCACAAAAAATGGTCATCCAGGCTACATCCATAGGCAATAAATTATGTCAAAGTGTCAAACACTGAAACACCTAACTGCCATGATTTAGTAGGAAGGCTTACTCATAAGTCAAAACCACCTCCTTATTAGAAAACATGAAAACGGAAAGAAAGATTTATCCAACATAATAATTCCAGATCCACTAATTTATTTTGGCGCAATGTGTTGTGCCGTTATAGCCTATAGGCTTATAGCAATAAAAATAATAAATAAAAACGTCTTATAACAAACTAATCACTTACATGATTCCGCTTCACCATTATCAATAGTCGAACGATCCTCTCAAGCCCGTTGCATATGAAGTACCTACAATTGAAATGAAACTTATAGTACTAGAAGTTAACAAATACATGACCTCTCAGGAACAAAGTCATTAATCACCCAATAGTAGTATTAAGGAAGACACAAACATTGTTAGTGAAAATAACATACAATTGGATCTAATAGAGCACCTAAACCCTGATCCCCCAAATACTCTCCTAAATTACTGCAGCCCTAAATTCCTCCTACATTACTGCAGCAAATCAAAATCCTAGAACTCTTCTCTTGTTCTTTTTATACAGGGTACCTAAGGTAATTCAAACAACCAGCTTGATTCCAACTCATACTAATCATAAAGAATTAACTATCGCATAAAAACTATCATAGTAGTTCTGATCATCCGTTGCCCTCATAGAATCGCAGTTGCCTGTAGGCTACAACTGTTGCTCAAATTCTTCGTTCCGAATCAAGGTTTTAACATTAATCTAGAAAAGAGTTGGGATTTTGGATTGTGAGAGAGCAAGAATTATAAAGTAAGGTCATAAACTGCAGCAACATTGAGTTAAAGGCTTTTCCTAGTAGTCACATTATTTTCTAAGAAATTGCATAGAGCCCTCCCTAATCACACTCCTTGCTCTCTTCACTCCATCAGCCACCCTCCCCCAGCCACCGCTCTTGTAGTCCCATCCCCTCCAGCCGTAGAAATCTATTTTCCGTCACAACTACACAGGTTCCATGGTTCAAAATCTCAGCCGAGTTGTATCGCATCAGCTGAGTTGTATCGGACTACTGCAACTACGACCGATACCGAGATTTTGAACCATGGCAGGTCCACCGTCCACCGTTCACTGTCCACCATAATACGACAACCTAATTATGTATCTCTCTCTTTCTCTCTACTCATTTCTAGCCACCCAAAGCCAGCAACAAGATAAAATTAAGTGTGCGGTGGTTAAGTTGGGGAGACGCATGACAACTATCAAAATTGGACTTACATCACTTATTTATAATCAATAAATAGTTACTAACAGAAAAGTCAAGCATTAACACATAAAGCAATGAAATCATAGAACAGCAGCAACTCACCCTCCCATCTCTGCTTGCTCTTCTTTGTAAGAAACTAGTTTTGTTGGAGACGCATTCCTGAGGTTGCAGATCTTGGACTAAGCATAAGATGTAGAAACAACCTCAATAACTTGTCTATATAATCAGTAACATCACATCCGAACCCCCCGCAATTTGCGGGAGCTCTAAAGGCACTGGAGTAAATGTTGTTGTAATCAATAATATAATATATTAGCACAATGCAGACTCAAGACCACGGTAGATAAAGTAAAAATAAAATACCAGCATACTTGTACTACAAGGATGCATTTTAATATTTTACATCTATCTGGTTGTTTTATGTATAAAGTGAAGTTTGCATGTACTTTATTTTCTCAGACTCCCATATGTCGAGCATGGCCTACTAACAAAATAAAAAAATGGCGTAGGGTATAACTGCAAAGACAACTTAGAAAAAAAAAAACCCGCTTTCATTATTCTAAATAAGATAACAGATCTGTGTTTAATGCAGGGACCATGAGATCAAAAGCAGGTAAAGTTGGCAAAAACATAGAGCTGCTAGTGGTCAAAATCATATACTAACAAAGTTCATTTGCAAAAAAACAGTCAAAGAATTAGGGTGTACCCATCGCACAGCTAGAACCTCAAATAATCTCTTCTAAGTAGCAAAAGCAAACTTCCAGTGAAGAAAAGAAGTGATCCACACTTAATATCCATCCAACACCGTACTTAAACATTGATATAGCTCATATAAGTTCTAATGTGCCATTAAAAATACATATAATAAGCGGCTTCATTCAGTCATTATCGATGCTTAAAGTAGCTAGCAGCATCTTCCTATGTAACAACGGAAACTCACTAGAGTGAATGCAACTGAATTACACAAAACATACATCTTTGATGTCCTTGTTTTAATAGGTAAATTACCCACAATTTTAGGAATAAATTTACATAGACTCACAAGTACTCTGTAGTCGTTCATAGAATTGGAACTCTGCCATAAAATAAGTGATGTTGTTCATTCACACAGTCCCAATGAAAGGCAGTAGCAACAGTTACATCAGAAATTCAGAACTTTCTATCTTATGAAGTATGACATTACCCCAATACCTCAGGAGCTCCGCAAAATGATAATTGCATCAACAAAATAAAGTAGAAAATTCGATAACTGGTGAAAGGTTAAAAAGAATGAAATCAGAAACCTTTAGCATGACCGGAAAGTTGCCAAAACTGAAACTCTCCCTAATAACAGCTCCTTCATTGTATTGAAAGCAAACATCAGCGGTAAACTTGCCCGAATACGATATCTTTGCCTGACGACACTGTGACAGCCACAAAATGAAGTCAAATTTCTGAACTTAATCCAAGTATTACTCAAAACAAATTAACAAAGTAAAACATAGCTGACTGACCTCGTAAGGAAGTAAAGCCTTATTGATTCCATTGACATCCTTTAAAGGTGGATGAACAGTAGGATTACTAACAGAAAGTGCGGAAAACAAGTCAAGGAACAATCATATAACACAACAAATAAGTTAAGACGGTTTTAAACAAGACTAACTCGGAAAACAAAATATAATTAATCGAAAAAGAAGGATATTTCTAAGTTTAACGCCGGTTAAAGGATCGTAAACTTGAACAGGCTTGATATTAGACAGCGTAGTCTCCAAACCAGACTCAATCATATGGTCGAACGACTCTATATGCGGCAAAAATAGCTCCGCAAGTGCTGAGAAATCCGGTTCCCCCGATTTCGAGTGTTGCTTTTGAGGTTTAACTCCGTCTTTGTTCATCTTGTGTGTTGTTAATGGTGGAAGTAAATAAGCAATTAAGCAGAGATGAAGAAATGGAAGCTTGAGTGTGAATTAATGGTGAAACTGTGAATTGTAGGAAGAGGAGACTGTCGTTTTAATTGTGCCTTAGGTATTCTGGTCTATATATATACGAGCTGCCTATTGAAATTTTGGCCCAGCTGCGAAATCAAAATTCGAACTTCATACCTGGGTATGGGTTGGGCTAAATCGTGATACTTAATCCTGCCTGCTAAAGGTCGTCGACAATTTACTAATTATCGTCGACAATTTTAATGAACTTCCAAAACTACCCCTCCCTCACACTCCCCCTTATATTTTTTCCGTCTTGTTTTGTTTTCGTAAAAAAATAATTAATAATTACTAATAAACCCGTTCGGATAGTTCGTTTTATTTTAATTTTTTAATTTATTGAAATTTATTTTAATTAGCGATTATCGGTCCACGCACCCAAAACTAATTTAAGATGGAAATTAATAATTTTTTTTAAAAAAAAAAAAATTTGTTGAAAAAGGGCCCGGACAAAGAAATTTTTCGTCCAGACCAAGGTCCGGACAAAGAAATTTTCGTCCCGAGACAAAAATATTTTTCGTCCGGACCAGGTCCAGACGGAAAATATTTTCGTCAGTCCAGAACGAAAAATATTTTCGTCCCGGAAAAAAAAAAAAATTTTTTTTTAAAAAAAAAATTTTCCTGGCGAAAATATTTTTAAATGCGGACGGACGAAAATATTTTCCGTCTGGACCTGGGTCTGGACGAAAAATATTTTTGTCTGGACCATGGTCTGGACGAAAATTTTCTTTGTCCGGACCTTGGTCTGGACGAAAATGTTTTTCGTCCAGGAAAAAAGTTTTTTTTTTTTTTTTTTTTTTTTGAGAAAAAAATCATTTTTCGACTTAGATTAATTTTTGGTGCGTGTAATCGATAATCGCTAAGTTCTCGTTCATGTTGTTAAGTACAAATCCCGTTTTTTTTTTTTTTTTTTTTTGAAAAACCGTCTTTTTTTTTTGTTTGAAAGATTTTAGTGAGACGGAAATTACATTTTAGTAAGACGGAAATGGAGTTATGTTATGGAGGGCAAACTTGGAAATTTACATTAAATGTCGACGATAATTAGTAAATTGTCGACGACATATAGCAGGACCCTACTTAATTACTAAAGCCAAGAGTAAACTATAGTACAAGGACTCAAATTATTGCATTTTGGAGATATAAGGACCTCAACTTTCTTTAAGGAGTTTTGAGGACCTACAACAAACGGCCGTGATAACATCTACAGGCCAAGTCTTCAAGACACTCCCTCCGTGAACAACTTATTAGAAAAATAAGTACTCCCTTCATTTATCCGTTTTTTTCCCATTTCTTTAATATATGTGAGGAATATTTTAATGAAATGAAAAAAAAAACATATAAATGGAGGGAGTATTATTTACCAAAAATTCCATTTTGCTTGTTTTTACTTCGTATGACACTGTTTGCCTCCACCTTCACCTTAGAGTAGATCCATCAAATTTTGACCCGAGAAAAGCGGAAGTTAAGGCGACAAAACCAATTTAAATTGAACGACTTTTATAAAGTAGACTCTGTCACATAACCTTTCCACTAACTTTTACTATATTCCCTCCATTTCCCTATTTTCTTTTCATTTGCTTTTCGGATGACAATGTTTGACGGTAAATAAGTTTGAGAATAAAAAAATTTAATTTATAAAACAAAAACATTTACATTCATTATAAAGACATCTTTCACGGAAAAAAAAAGCCAAATAAAAGTAACATATACATGTCGAAAAATACGGTTAAAGTTCCATCTTGGTCTCTTGAATACCACAATAAAGCAAATGGGAAGAAAAAAAAAAAGAGGGAGTATTAATAACCCTATAACTTTACTAATAATGACTATACAAAAACCCGGCCCAAACCAAGCAAACCCCCAAACCCGAGAAAATATCATAATTACCATGCCCGACAATGACCTGACCTGACACAACCAAAACTCAACTCAACCCGACAAATCTATCTATCCGACCTGACAATAATTCGAATCCGTTCCAACCCAAACCCGAGCTAAGAATTGACCCGACTAATCCGAGCCATAAGCATACCGAACTCGACCTGATCATAGGCATTTCCTGAACCAAATTCAACCCAACCTAAACCCGGCCCAAACAACCCAATTACCACCTGTCTCATAACCAATTTATGAAACTATAAATGAATTGTGTAATAGATATAGAAATAAGAAATAATTTGTGAACACAAAATCTCATTATAGAGGGCACATATCCGTCTATAACTAAAGACGGGTCAAATACAATACCACATTTCTAATAGAATAAGTAACAAGTGGGATGGTGAGCGCAAAAATATTACCACTTTTAAGCTATTTAACCTGTTTTTAGCTATAGACAGATATAGCAAAACTAGCTCATTTGCAAAACAAGCATGGAGCAAATTGATCTGCATATTTAAATCATATTAACATGTGGCAAATTCTTGTAGACAAAGAATTTGTTTGTTTAAAAGAAAAAAAGAAGATAAGATAACGGCAAGTTTGACGGAGTATCAACGAGGTCCTTATAGCTACGTCCTCATTTCTACCTTTCCAAAGATGACACTTAATTTAATTTATATTTTAATTTTATTTTAACAACATGATATTTTATGATAAAAAATAATGGGTCCTGATTTTTGCAGTATATATTTTACTCATTGTAGTACGCTTTTGACAAAAATACCCCTCTCATTTCTCTTCCCAAAAATCATCTCTCTAACATTTCTCTCCATTTTCATCTTCCACCTTACCGTATAGTGTACTGCAAGATTAATATTGAATATGGTATACGGCATTGTAAAGTTTAAACAATGCATCAGAACTTGTGAAAAATAATCATAATATAACAGCGAGTACAACCACCACATATGAGTTTTTATAAATTTTTCAGTGAAACTTTGTGCAGTACATTTTCTCCCATTATTCTCCTGGTTCATCCTCCACCTCCTCTCCCACAACTCCATACCACCGCCCTTCTCTGCCGACAACCACCACTAGCCGTTGTCGCCCCCAATGCTGGCCGGATTTTTCCGCACACGCCGTCTTATGATACTACGCAAGAGGAAAAATAAACAAAAAACAAATTGCAAAACAAAGCAATCACCTTACTACCAACCTTTCTTACCACTGTGAGATCCCTGAAAAAATCTCCTTTTTGAAATTAAATAATTAATATGGAGTCGCTTTTAGGTTTTATAAAAAAAACATACAAAAACAATTTAACGGAAAAAGCCCCTTTTGATCCCTGGAATGGGGAATGATCCGTCACTCCGGTCTGAACCAAAGATTGCGGATTCGGGGGTAAAGGTACGGTCAGGGAAGGTGTTAGGCACCCGGACCGCCCATCAAACTGACGGCCTCTACTATTTATTTGTAATATTATATATTTGACGAAAATTGACGATAAAAAGGTTAGTTATACAATTTTATACAAGACAAGATGAAACAACCCTCAGGCCTATGTGGATGTTGACTATTAATGAATTTCGACTTTGTCGTAAATTAACGGCTCTTATGCGCTTATATGGGAACTGGGACGGTTTTTATGTGAATGGTTTGATTTGAAACTAAGATAAAATATTTGTGACGATAATTTGTACGGAATTTGAATTCGTGTGATTCGTGTGTGTATTTGTGAATCCCGTATGCTTCGTATTCTCGTCTGCTGTGTGATATTTATAGTAACCTTATTAGGATTTAGGATGAGGCTTAATGCAAACCACAAAACTATCTCTCTTCTTTCCCTCTCTAAAATTTCCCAAATAAATAAGTAAAAAAACACAAAACCCTTTCCTCTTCTGCTCCGCCGCCGCCCCCTCCCTTCTACCACCCCATGCTAGCCCTTTCTTACGCCGGCGATTTGGCCTCCCTGAGGTCGATCTCCGGCGATTCACCTCTAAACCACCAATAAAGTTCGTGATAAATCAGTTTTAACCCACTTTTTTTCTTCTTCTGTGGGTTTCTATTGATTTGGTTCTTTATCGGTGTTTTAGATCTGAATGTGAGGGCTTGTTTGTTGGCTTGGTGGTAGTGACGGTGGGTTCAGCGGTGGCGGTCCTCTTTTTCTTTCATGTTTTCTGTTGTTCTTTTCTTTTTTCGCTTCTGCGTTGTTCATCCGTTTAGGCTTCGTTTTTAGTTTGGTCTTTTTGTCCTCTCCCTGTTGGAGAGTTTTGTCCCCACATATGGTGGGTTTGCTCCCGCTTTTTGTGGGCTTTGTCTCCCTTTTGGGATTTGTAGATCGATGCGGAAGATCGGCGCTCTCGTTGTTTCTCCTATGGTGGTGCAGCTGATTTCGGTGTGTCAGATACAAGAGGTTAGATCAGAAAAAACTCATCTTTCACAAAACTCGTTCAGATCCGAAGAATCCCTCCCGTTGAGCTGTGTGAAGAAACAGCGGTGTTTCCGAGGGTGTGCAGAAGCCTCTTGCATTCTAATTAGTGATCTTTGTTTCGCTAAAGATGGTTTTTCTTTGATGTTAACGATATTGTATTTCGTCTTTTCTGACATCTGTTGTAGATGCCGTATGGCTTTTGATTAATGAAATCGATCTTTCCCTTCAAAAAAAAAGGATGAGGCTTAATGCAAGTCGGAATCTAAGAGATAATATTTTTGTCATATATAATTATTAGTGTACGTCTCTGAGTCATAGTGATTTGCGGTCATGTGCTGCAATATGGTTGTTGGACCCTAACATTCCTAGTGTATCATGCTACCCAACATATATCTCTTCCTTAATTTGTTTCATCCTTTGATCCTTGTTCTTACTTTCTTTATCCAATCATAATTGGGTTTTATAAGGAATGGCAAGAGTGACCTTTGTACACCTACTTGGGCCAAAATCAACGACATGGTACAAATGGGCTGTTGGATTGAATAAAAATATAGCGGGTGTATTATATCGGGTTAATAAGGTGGGTTGCCTTAATTAATTGGGTCAGATAACTATTTGGACTTGGTTATGGAATAAGATGTCAAAATTAGAAAGAATGGAACAAAGGTCTACGAATGGTTTTATGCCATTGTTAGTAACTTTTCGGGAAATAAGCGTAAAGAGCCGTAAATTATTAACATTGTCGATTTTCATTTAGTCATTAAATATTAGCCTCATCATCGGGTACTCTTAAGGCTAGGTAGACATTTTGAGGTGTCTACAGAAGCCCCCACTTTGACCGAGTCTGAGTAAGACGAAGGTCAAAGTAGTCCGGTCGGGACAGATAAAGGATAAGAAACGTACATGGGCCTCTTATATTACCCGTCTGGAGCAGCTGGAATCTAAAACTGGCTTAGCAAAACTTTGTTTTACTAATCTGAAATGAAGTTGGTAAAACTTTGTTTCGCCAATCTGGAAACTGGCATGGCAAAATTTTGTTTTGCCGGTCTGGAATCTGCTATAGCCAAACTTTGTTTAGCTGATCTGGAATCTGGTAGAGCGAAACTTTGTTTCGCTGGTCTGGAATCTGGTTAAGCAAAACTTTATTTCACTTAAGAGTGAACCTGCAAAATTTGATTTCACAAGCTCGAATGCGTGTCGGGGCCAATTGACCGAGGATTCAAAATTTTATTTTGAAAAGGGATTAGAATGTAAAATTTTATTTTACAAACTAGAATTTGCAAAATTTTATTTCGCAAAGAGGAAAGTTCAAAAAATTTTATTTTAAGAACTCATATGCATGTCGAGTGGTTTTGACCAAAGGATTTCAAAATTTTATTTTGAAAAAGGATGGATAAGATCGTAAAATTTTATTTTACAAACTTAGATGTGTGTCGGGACCGTAGACCGATAAGTTTGAAAATTGCAAAATTTTATTTCATAAAAAAAGGGCAAGTTCAAAAAATTTATTTTAAGAACTTAAAATACGTCGGGCGCACGACTGTAAAAGGATTTGAAAATTGCAAAGTTTTATTTCGCAAAAAGGCAAGTTCAAAAAATTTTATTTTAAGAACTCAAATGCATGTCAGGGCCTGCCGACCACAGGATTCAAAATTTTATTTTGAAAAAGGATGAATTTGAAAATCGTAATGTTTTACTAACAAAATAGACTGGAATTAAAAAATAAAATTTGAACTTGTAAAATGAGTGAGGAACGTAAATCCATTTACAAACTGGGATTTAAAAAAAATCGTAACATATTATTTTGGAAATAATTTAGTGGACATTTAAGGGAAAATGACGTGCTCCTAACCCAAACTTGAAATGGACTTACAGCTTGAATCACAATCACATGTTTCAGAATTGACTAATTGGGGCAAGACTTGTTTTCCCCAAATTACATGCTTTATTCTAGAATCATCCCATGACCAAATTTTCTCGGATCTCTCGATTGAAATTCCTCTATTGTGACTCAAATGAAGTTTCAAGCAACTAATTGTACCATCCTGATTTGGGACGAGATCAATCTTCTGAAGTTGTGCCGCCATACCCATCGCTAGATTGGCGATAAGATGGTCGATGACGGAGCGCCGTCGGGGCTGACATGGCCTTGATCCTCAGACGGACTTTGCATTTCGGATACTCATTTCATCGATCAAGTTTCCCTTCGTATTATGACTTCAGGTTTGTTCTTCCTGTTCTCTAATTAATTTTCTTAAATTCCACCATTGTTGCTCAACGAAGCTCCAATCATTCGTCACATTGTGATTGAATTTTTTTGAATTTCTTTCGTTTGTTGTTGCCCATCAGAGAAAACGCCTATCAATTCGACTATCCTTAATATGGGATGAAATCGGCGACAGTTATTGTACTGTCGATAAGCAATCGTTCGAGCTTCGGATTGGTGACCGGATGACTGATGATGGAGCATTGTCGAACCCTTGCCTGTGACATTTGAACAGATTTCTTGGCACCGGCTCCAATCAAGCTGTGAGTATTTCCGTCTCTTTATTGACTGATTCATATTTATGCCTCTTTTCTTTGTTTTATTTCTTTACTGGTCAAGTCGTATGCTTGATTATACGATTGAACTGATAGTTTTACTGGTCTTATGAATCAAGTTGTGTGCTTGATACATAGCTTCTGGCCAAATTATGGGTGCTTCCCCTTTCTTAGTCGATTGATGTTGAATCCATGCTCTCTTCTTTGTTTTTTTATATTTTTGGTTTTATGGTTTTACCGATTTCTCGAATCAAGTAGTGTGCTTGATAATACGACTGAACTGATTCCGCAATTATGACATTAATGCAAATAATTTATGATGTAAGACGCAAGTAGTATGCTGATAATGCAATTAGAATGCTTATGATGCTAATGATGCAAGATGCTAATGTACTTAAGACAATGGAGACAAACACTAGCTAATTGACAATGCATTCTTTTCCTAAAATAGACCACGGACACATGACACATCTCATTTCTAGTCCTGTTAATTTTTTTTAAAAACGTGCTATTGAGCATGATCTGGGCAAGGGACATAGTACTCTACTCCTAGCTGCTTAGGTGTTATGCCTATTGAATTGTCATTGCTTTGTAAGTCCTTACAATATTATCGGTCAGGCTGCCGTCTAAATGTAGTCAAACATGTGCGCTGAGTGTTTCCTTATGCTCCTGATCTTAACTGAATTGAACTTAACTGAAACTCTTCACTATATGTTTTGTGGTAGCCACCTGTTCAGGTCTTTCTTCTGTTTATTTTTTTTTCCGACCTGGTGTGGGTCGTGATTGTCCCCATGTTACATCAGTGTCTTTCACACACGTGCTACTGTTTTTTTTTTCTCTTTTTTTTTGTTTCCGGCCTAGTGTGGGTCGTGATTGTGCCAATTTTTTTTCTTATTTTTTTTGCCTTGGATTTTGAGATTTGTAAAATGAGTTTTGCCCTCTTTACAATAACAAGCTCGGCTAATTACCCAAAACTAATACTATAGAAATAAAATACTTTTGTGACCGTGTAAGTGTAGCGTACATCCACCGAATTCTTAGATGCTAAACGAGGGTGATAAATGGAATGGAGTGGAAGGGTCTATGGTGTTAGAAGACACTGGAGATCTGTGTGCCTCTCTCACTCACCTAAATGAATGAAAGGATCGTCCCAAGAGGAATGGAGACAAAGTAACTGTGGATTGACTCGTCTGAGAGATGAAAAAGTGACTACTCTACAATTTTTATTTGCATCTTGGACTGAAGCTTTTTTTTGTTTTTTTTTTTACTGGAACTTTTTTTTTGTCTTTTTTTTTACTGGAACAATTATTTTGTCTTTTTTTTTACTGGAACTTTTTTTTTGTCTTTTGAATTTTTGAGATTTTTGATACGGGATAAAATTGCAACTTTGGCTGGATTTTTTTGTCTTGTGGATTTTCGAGACTTTTGACATTGGATTTGTATCTATTGAGATCATAATTTCTCTCTTTGAATATTTGAGAGTCTTGAAGCTGGATTTTCTGCTTGAAAATGTATTGGTATTTAGACTCATGTCTTAAGTTCATTCTAAGGGACTTGTGGTCACCTATCTTGTTTTAAGGGCATGGAGTATGCGCTCCCGTGTTTTATTTGGTAAGTTTAGGCACGGGTATACTAGGAATCTGATTTTAATATTTTTGGGCTAGTCTTCTAGCCTTAATGGAAATGGATGACAATATTTGCTAAAATGGTCGATCATATGAGTTTATGCTCATCTAGTGGTCATTTGAAATATGGGAAATTGATAAATCTGGTAGATGGAGAGTTGTGCTCCTTTGGTAGTCATATGGAAAATTAACGAATCGGGTAGAAAGATGTAGTCTCCAAACCTAGAGGTCACCTAGAGACACGATGATCAAGGAATTATCACACCACAGGAGGTGGAAAAGGTGGTCAAATGCATGCCCTCGTTCAGGCTGACTCTAAGAGGTCGATTGATCTAGACTAAAGAGATACGCCCTAAAGCATTCTAAATCTATTCTACTAGTTAAGGGTAAAAAGTAGAATAAGTGACTAATAAAAAGGACATATGCGCGTTTTATTTATTTATATGTAACTCAAAAGGACTTGAATGGTCCTATCTTAATTAGACACTTATGTAAACTAGTGTTTTTTTTAGGTAAGGTCAGGAACACTCGTATGAGATTATATGACTATAAGAGTGAATTTTCTTATTCTGTTGACATTTTTGTTCTTACTCTTAGTTTTTATTTTTATATATATATATATGCAAGTGAGAAAGGACTTGGATGGTCCTAATTTAATTATATTTGATGGAAACTTCATGTAGGTTGGTATTACCTAGTCTTCCTCTACTCTTCTTTGGTTCCCAAGCTAGAGTGGCTATTAGGGTCTCGTTTACTCCCCCTATCCCGGATGATGATATCTTAGCTTTAGAAAGTTTTATTTTATATTATAATAAACAGGACTAGAATGAGATAAAATGGTGAATGCATATGTATCTAATGCTAGCTAAAACCTGAATGCAAGTACCTATTTTTTTTACATGCTCAGTGTTATTGTTGTACTTTTACTTGCTGTACTTTTACTTTTGCTATACTGGACCTATTATATGCAAGTGCTGAATGCTGGATGCGTGTCCACTGGCCTAGATACGAGACACAAGGTGATGCATGCTCTACATGAGACCTCGCCTAAGAATGTAAATTACTATGTTGAATGCATATGCTGAACTTTCTAGGATGCTGAATGCTGCACCCTTGATTCAATGCAGGTACTAATATATACTTTGTTTTTGACATGTCAAATGAGCAGGACGGGACGGGCGTCAGGTGCGCTGACGGACTGATGCGTTGGACTCTGGACTGGTTTTTTTTTTTTTTTTTTTTTTTTTTTTTTTTTTTTTTTTTAGTGTGTGGAACCGATGGACAGAATGACGAACTACGAACTGAGAAACTGACGGACTGACATGTGAACTAGCTAAATGCAAAACCTGGTAAGTCGATGAACTAGCTAAATGCAATACTTATGTCCTACGATGCCTCCCTAAGTGTAATGGTTCATGATGATACGAGATCTTATGGAAACAGACACAAACAAATGTGGTGATCGTGCTAGACGCTACCATTATGAGGACGTAGCTGCAAATACATGCTTAGGCTAATCTATGGCTTATGTACATGAGTAGACAGACAATGCATACTAGCTATCCCTGTTATCCCACGTCTAGAACAAATTCTATTTATCATAATAATTTTTTTTTTAAATTTATTACGAGTAAGATTATGTCAAAAATTAACAAACATGACACATAATATAGCCTAACAAAGGTTCTACGGGATCTATGGTTAGGTTTGTGGTTGATAATTGGGTACTCACAACATTAAAATACCCGAGGGTATCTCTCGCTTTTGTGCTCCCCCAGTCATATGGACCAAATGAGTTGCCAAAACGCGACGTCATGAGGTGGAAAATATGTGTAAGGCCTAGTCGGTCGAGTGGACCTTCTAAGTATACAACATACTTTGCCGAAGGTGAATAGGGTAGCTTAAATGGCGTAATATTGGCTAACGGGGAGCCTACACTTTTTTGTCTGATATAATTATATATATATAAAATATAAAGTACAATAAAACAAAACTATTTTAATATACACATCAGATAAAATAATATGGAAAGTAAATACTCATATCAAAAGTGTCGTAGATTTGCATTGCATGGGACGGTAAGGACAGGTATAGACGATTCATCAAATTCTTTGTTACTTGTTAGCCACGTTAAAACATGCAATCAACAACACTTGCTACTTTTGTTTGTTCTTGATTTATTTCCCTCTAATCACAACACTTCCAAACAGTGCTCCAAAGACGAAAACAATAAACGTCAAATATATATTATTACCATTAAATTTCAAGTCTTACCCTCTTATTAAGTCCCCAGCAGAGTCGCCACTGTGAGATCCCTGAAAAAATCTCCTTTTTAAAATTAAATAATTAATATGGAGTCGCCAGTAGGTTTTATAAAAAAACATACAAAAACAATTTAACGGAAAAAGCCCTTTTGATCCTGGAATGGGAATGATCCGTTTCTCCGGTCTGAACCAAAGATTGCGGATTCGGGGGTAAAGGTACGGTCAGGGAAGGTGTTAGGCACCCGGACCGCCCATCAAACTGACGGCCTCTACTATTTATTTGTAATATTATATATTTAACGAAAATTGACGATAAAAAGGTTAGTTATACAATTTTATACAAGACAAGATGAAACAACCCTCGTGTCTACATGTGGATGTTATTTATTATTAATTTGAATTTTGACTTTGTCGTAAATTAAACATTTCTTATCTTATATGGGAACTGGGACGGTTTTTATGTGAATCGTTTGATTTGAAACTGAGATAAAATATTTGAGACGGTAATTTGTACGGAATTTGAATTCGTGTGATTTGTGTGTGTATTTGTGAATCCCGTATGCTTCGTATTCTCGTCTGCTGTGTGATATTTATAGTAACCTTATTAGGAATTTAGAATGAGGCTTAATGCAAGTCGGAATCTAAGAGATAATATTTTTGTCATATATAATTATTAGTGTACGTCTCTGAGTCATAGTGATTTGCGGTCATGTGCTGCAGTATGGTTGTTGGACCCTAACATTCCTACGTGTATCATGCTACCCAACATATATCTCTTCCTTAATTTGTTTCATCCTTGTTCTTACTTTCTTTATCCAATCACAATTGGGTTTTATAAGGAATGGCAAGAGTGACCTTTGTATACCTACTTGGGCCAAAATCAACGACATGGTATAAATGGGCTGTTGGATTGAATAAAAATATAGCGGGTGTATTATATCGGGTTAATAAGGTGGGTTGCCTTAATTAATTGGGCCAGATAACTATTTGGACTTGGTTATGGAATCAATTAATACATACATATATATAAAGCAGAAACTTTTCGAGCGATATTAGAGAGTCCAATTTTTTTTAGAATTCCTAACAAGAGTAGATTTCAAACAAATTTAATAAAATTCTCCTAATAAAAGTAGATTTCTTAATATTTTAATAAAGTTATCCTAATATAAGTAGATTAAATTTATTTTAATAAAATTATTCTAATATAAGTAGGTGATACTCAAAATACACAATGTAACTAATTATATGGTATATTAATTATAATATAAACATTATTCATATTCTATATCGAGTTAATTAGATTTTACTCCCTTTTGAAATTCACATTTTAAAAATTACTCCCTCTTGATTTTTTTTGCTAAAATTACTCCCACGTTGCATTTTTTCCTAAAATTATTTCAAAACTCCAATTTAAGTGACCTATTTTGCATTTTTGAACTTATTCCGTTTGTGCGTTAGCCAATTTATACTTTGAAAGGTACAACTATGTAGGCAAATAGAGGGAGAGTTCAAAAACAAAGAAAATAAGTCACTTAAATTGAAATTTTGAAGCAATTTTAGGTAAAAAATGCAACTTAAGGGAGTAATTTTAGCAAAAGATTTCAAAAGGGAGTAATTTTTAAAATTTGAATTTCAAAAGGGAGTAAAATATAATTAACTCTACTAATCTTAAATTCCATTTGTCATACGTACTAACTGAAAAGTTCACTGAAACCTAAAAATGTAGCTTAAAAGGTAACTGAAAATTAAGAGATGATAATTTAATTGATTAAGCCAGAAATGTTTTGTAACACCCCCTCATACCAAGGTACCTTACCAAGGACTACCCTAGCATGAAAGGCTGTTACTATCTCGGTTTCCCGAGGTTAGTATATCAAAGTTACAAATTCCAAACAACATTTATTAAAGTATAAAAGTTAAAGATTACATTATCTCAGACCAACTCAAAATAAACGTACAAGGTCTCAATACAAATGAAATCCAAGACATCTAAACTCATAACAACGGAAGCTAGACTTGACGTGGTGACTCCCCATGACTGTCCCATAGCTAAACATCCGCATTACTGTCACAATCCGCTCACCATCCCCGAATGGATCACCGCAGGTTTTACAAAACAACAACACGGGTCAGTACTACTCAATCAATATAAGACAACAAACAATACAACCGGCTGATCATCGATCTCACACGATGAACCGACTACACCGAAGTGTGTAGCCCCGCCATTACCCATCGCAACAGGTAATCCTCGCCGCGATGGTGTGATGACCCATCCCCACCTAGTCCACTCATCAACGAGCGACTAACAATCCCCGTCCCTTAATGTGCACATCCCCTCCCGTGGCGGGTTCCACGGAGGGCGAACTAGGGTGTGAAGCCACTCCCGCAAGTGACTCCACCACAATCACAATCACATGACATCATAACCATCTCAATCCCCTCACACCAACATCGTCACAACAATCTCCATACTCCGATGATCGTGAGATAACAACAATTACAACAAGCACAATCTCAAATCAATTGACAAGAACCGAGTAGGAAACCCTACCTTTTCGCAATCCGCTATCCGCAATCAACCATACAAATGCATAACAAATATCACATCGTCACCTACAACAATAATCACATAATACAATTACACATTGCACAATCCCATTTTCCCCAATTCATATATACAGTAACCCCAAAAGAATACAAATGACAAGGGAATGAAACTTACCAACAAAGAGAATAAGAGACTACACGCAAGGATCACGACGATTTTTGCACACACAACGAGATATGAGGATGATTAGGGAGTGATTAGGGAGAGATCGTAGAATGATTAGGGTTGGAATGATGTTTAGAAACCGACGCGGAAATATAAAATACCTAAACATTCCCTAATCAAACCGTCGAAATAACACTCCGCCAAACCGGACACTCGGTCGAGTAAGTGTATACTCGGCCGAGTGTCCCATACTCGGTCGAGTGTTCACTTTACTCGGCCGAGTGTTCCCCGGCAGAACCAAAACAACACACAACCTCAAAGACTACTCGGCCGAGTAGGTTCTACTCGGTCGAGTAGTCACCAAAGAAAATCCGTAGTGTTACAATCTTCCCCCCTTAAAAGAACTTCGTCCCGAAGTTCACACTCTACTATAAAACAAAGCACAACACTACGCCACAAGACTATACCAACCACATATAACAACACCAAGGAACTATACAAGTCACCACAAAAATCATTATCCCGAGTCAAAGCAAAACAACAAACAAAACGAAACACGACCGCGAAGTTCTAACCCAACCTATAAAACATGGACACTTAACACCAACTCCACAAACTACTCTTCCTTCCACAACACCAACTCCACAAACTACTCTTCCTTCCACAACATGGCTCACGATATCGTCTCAACTATAGCATAGGCTCTCAATACTGACTCCATAACATTACCCAATATAATGTTGCCAACCTTGTATTACTTCCATAACACTCAATAGCACTCAATCCACAAAAGAAGATCAATCATCAAAACGGAATGTTACATTCTATCATCCTTAAAACGAACTTCGTCCTCGAAGTTTACTCAAACACATAAACATCATCTTCCAATGTCAAAACTATTAGACTCATAATCATTATCATTCAATCAACACCTTTGTTGAAATATTCTCTCATTGCTAAACATCGAACTACTACAAGCACGGTCATGACCTTTAATAAAATCAACACAAATATCCGTCCTTTATGCTACACCAACACTCTACTTCCAATTATACTACCATATGCACAACCATCAAAATCTCTTTTATCGCATCCTACTCCTCTTAAGATAAATGTTACGTCCTCGTAACTCACTAATACTAGATCCTTAGCTATACCTCTCATTATCTTCATCACCACCACATGTCAAAGATAACCACTTATAATCTGAACAGTCGCCATGCATATATCTTAGGCTCTCTTACTTAAACAACTCTCATCCTTCAATTCACTCGTCACACCCCCTAACCTATACCTCAAAATCCTTAACTTAACCCAAAACTTCAACTCTTCCACATTACCGCAATATGACATATATCTTTATATAAACTATATAAAACTCATATCACCCAAAAGCATAATTCACACTCCACACTTGTTACGTACACTCACACTAGATCCTCAAGTTCTTTTCTTTCATTACCGCAAAACTCATACATAACTGAACGTGACACTAATTCCCAATATCCTGCACTCACTATCTCAACAAAAGATTATGAACCACTTGTCGCTTTCAGATCATTACAACACATATTCCACGAATCACTTGCCATGACCATGACTACCGATGCCTCATCTTAAAACAAGATAAAAATTATCGTAACAACTTCTCACAATGTGTCCCATCAATGAATATCACTATACCATGACAACAACGAAAACATATACAACTCTCTTTCACATCATACTCTACCCTCATTCCCAAACCGAAAGGCGGTAAGAAACATCAACAAAACAAAACAACAGTCTTTATGTTCAACCAAAACTCACAAGGAACAAAGACAAACAAAACAACAATCTATGTTTAATGGTATGCACTTACGAAAACTTGTATTATAGTCATCTCACCTACTCCACCACAACCGTGTGACAAAGATCGCAACACCGCCACCAACAACCGCACCACGGTGCGAAAATACCCGCATCACAACAGTAAGTACCGTGCCCGGATCACCACCCGAGGCACCACAACCACACCGATAGACATCACAACATACACAATCCCATAAACACTGACTCAACATAACATCTTGGACAACAAACTTACTCAAAAGCGCCTTACGGATCACAACACCATACATCATACGGAATAAATAGACAAGAATCTCATGCATACCATCCATACTTTTCATGGAATAAACATATATCATGAATACACATGCAAGTATAACCAATCTTGTCAGACCACCCAAACTATCACTTTTTTTATCATCATTCCATTAAGTTACCGTATCCAACATATATTACAAACATTCATATAACAACTTTATGACTATCACACCATACCACATCTCGTGAGGTCACAACCTCACACAAACATTTACATACTCCTAAGACCCATAATCACATCCAAATAGCCAATCCTGATTACGTAAGTTACCACTTGACAATGAATACCTCTTATCCAGGACTTAACTCGGTGCCCTTCATAACATATCTTCTTTTACACACAATTATCACCACCCGTGAACGTAGCCATAACATCCGTACCCAACTACTAACGAATACCTCATATATCCATACCTTAAAATCCCTCACAACCAAACATTAATCACCTCCACAAAATCAACCTCATTAGAACAACTAACTTCCCTAAAATAACATCGTCCTCAACCACTAGTGACAATACTATGACACCAACATCTTTCATATGACTACTCTCTTACTATCACTTCTTAATATAACAATCCGTTTCCTCCCTTTAGTTATCATCCCAAACAACTAACATCAAATATATCAACAAAATCACCTCAACACTATTTCCAATTCCATCCTTAATTGTATCGTCACCCGACTCACCACCAAAATCTCATATCGTGCAAATTCTTTACCCAACTTTTGCTTTCTTTAATTCCTCGAAACTCATGATTATCATGTTGTCCTGAAACTTCTATATAACTGTAAACTCAAATCCTCACGAAAGTATCATACATCTCGACGATTCCATACTTTTATATCACATAACCTCGGTGAACATGTTCCTAGGTTTACTCCCCTTATTCCTTTCTTTTACCCTCGACAAACTCCCTTAATAATTCAACTCTTCATTATTTCTATCTAACTCTCTAGTGCTCCGGTTACCTTCACATTGCCTCCAAACTCAAATCCCATTATTTTATGTCGATATCATCTCACTCTTTCTTACTATGGGTCTTCCCTCATTATACTATAACTCCCAATTGTCACTAATCTATCCATAAAATCAACGTTTAATGTTCAAACAATTACATCTCCCTTTTTACATCACTAGAAAACCAAAAATTCATCTCATACCGTTAATTGCCCTAAGAATTACTCACTAGGCTCACATCGTGATATTCAAAATTCCCAAATAAACTGCTATCTACTCATCGCGGCATAACTTGACCTCACTATACACTATTCGTTTCCATCTCTTATAACGACCTTTTATCACATATAACCTTAAGCAACTCAATCCAAACCGTCTCCCTCCATAAATCCTTACACCTCCCAATACGCCACTATTCGTATCCCTCATCTCAATCTTTCATTCTCACGTTTCTTTACACGTACATCACCCTTGCCCATATGCACTTACTTTTATAATACTCAATCCACGGCTACATCACTCATCGTATCTCACAAAACATGCTCCTTGTCTTGGTTAGCTCATCAATCTACTCTTTTCTTATTCCACTATCCCTCACAACCACATATTAACACATGTATTCCTTTCCCAACACATGTCCTTCACAAGCCGGAATACACCTTGTCATAACATCCGGTAACTTACGTATCAAGACCGTCTCTCATATAAAAGAATGCGTTAAGACTCAAAACATACATGTGTATATACCCTATGACTCAAAACAATGAAAAACATAGCCACCGGCTCAAAACAAAAGTAAAAACATAGCCACCGACTCAAAACAAAAGTAAGAACATAGCCACCGACTCAAAGTGGCCGCCCAACGAGGTACTCGGTCGAATACATAACATACTAGGTCGAGTACAAGGTACTCGGTCGAGTTTTCGACTCCAGAAGCAAACTCAATTGTCGCAGAAGGATTACTCGGTCGAGTATTGGGAATACTCGGCCGAGTAGACCTTACTCGGTCGAGTATGAGACTACTCGGCCGAGTTCACGACTCCAGACGCTAAAAAGTATTATCACAGAGAGATTACTCGGCCGAATATGGAATACTCGGTCGAGTATAAAAGACACTCGGCCGAGTAGGGACTACTCGGTCGAGTATAGGCGCAGTTCTCAGCACCGTCCAGTTTTCGTAAAACAGTCATATCTCACTCGTTACTTGGTCAATCTGGGCGTGTGACCTATCGTTAGAATCGTAAGAGGACAAGCTATCACCTCAACTTGGAATGACAGCAATATCTTTTCTAGAACTCGACTTATGACAGTTTTAAGACAACCCTTCCAAAATCGGTTTGTATACAAATCAAAATTTCTTTTCAGAACAACTTTAACATGCATAAAACAAACAATAACGACCCAATGCTTCTAAAAACCAGTACATAGTTGAACATTTATCATATTCACATTAAAATTAAACACCACATTTACATATACAGACGCATGACCTTAATCACATGCTTCTACCAACAATCAAGCATTAAAATCATCATATTCATATGCACATGTACCACTACCATACTTCATGCTCAACATTGTATTAAACAGGTAACATGATCACATTCTTCATGCTCAATATCAACCAGATACAATTTCACAATTCACTTTTCATCTTTTACCATGTTCCAACACTTAACATGCCAACATATTCCATGCTCAAAGTTTCAACATCAACAAATCGTCGATACATCTTTCAACTACTACCATATTCCACTTCTTTCCTCATTTAATCCAACCATGCACAAGATTCAAACTACAGATATCAAACACACATAACTCAAACATACAACAGTTTCTCCCCCATGTGACCGGCTTGAGATCGTAAGGGCCTTAGTGCGACTCCGGGACGTCTCCCAAGTCTTTGCGGTAGCTCCAAACAACTCTCCCCGGGTTCATTTTATTTAGACTCCCTAAGTTCATTGGGTTCATTAGTTTTAGGTGCCGGAATCGTCGGCTCCGATACCACTTTGTAACACCCCCTCATACCAAGGTACCTTACCAAGGACTACCCTAGCATGAAAGGCTGTTACCATCTCGGTTTCCCGAGGTTAGTATATCAAAGTTACAAATTCCAAACAACATTTATTAAAGTATAAAAGTTAAAGATTACATTATCTCAGACCAACTCAAAATAAACGTACAAGGTCTCAATACAAATGAAATCCAAGACATCTAAACTCATAACAACGGAAGCTAGACTTGACGTGGTGACTCCCCATGACTGTCCCATAGCTAAACATCCGCATTACTGTCACAATCGCTCACCATCCCGAATGGATCACCGCGGGTTTTACAAAACAACAACACGGGGTCAGTACTACTCAATCAATATAAGACAACAACAATACAACCGGCTGATCATCGATCTCACACGAGAACCGACTACACACCGAAGTGTGTAGCCCGCTGCCATTACCCATCGCAACACGGGTAATCCTCGCCGCGATGGGTGACCGCAGCCCATCCCCACCTAGTCCAGCTCATCAACGAGCGACTAACAATCCCTGTCCCTTAATGTGCACATCCCCTCCCGTGGCGGGTTCCACGGAGGGCGAACTAGGGTGTGAAGCCACTCCCGCAAGTGACTCCACCACAATCACAATCACATGACATCACAGCCATCTCAATCCGCTCATACCAACATCGTCACAACAATCTCCATACTCCGATGATCAGCAGATAACAACAATTACAACAAGCACAATCTCAAATCAATTGATGATAAACCGAGTAGGAAACCCTACCTTTTCGCAATCCGCTATCGCAATCAACCATACAAATGCATAACAAATATCACATCGTCACCTACAACAATAATCACATAATACAATTACACATTGCACAATCCCATTTTCCCCAATTCATATATACAGTAACCCCAAAAGAATACAAATGACAAGGGAATGAAACTTACCAACAGTAGAATAAGAGACTACACGCAAGGATCACGACGATTTGCACACACAACGAGATATGAGGATGATTAGGGAGTGATTAGGGAGAGATCGTAGAATGATTAGGGTTGGAATGATGTTTAGAAACTGACGCGGAAATATAAAATACCCTAAACATTCCCTAATCAAACCGTCGAAATAACACTCCGCCAAACCGGACACTCGATCGAGTAAGTGTATACTCGGCCGAGTGTCCCATACTCGGTCGAGTGTTCACTTTACTCGGCCGAGTGTTCCTCGGCAGAACCAAAACAACACACAACCTCAGCACTACTCGGCCGAGTAGGTTCTACTCGGTCGAGTAGTCACCAAAGAAAATCCGTAGTGTTACATGTTTGGCAACTAACCGAAAGGTAGCTGTTTTTTTTGGTAAAAGGACGTAATAAGTTCTCTATATTTAATATTATAAGTTGAATGAATAAAAAAAGAGGTAACTTATTTCTCACATGCTACTCTTATTTTGGTAAATAATTTATCTATCAAATATTTACAAAAGTATTAAGATAAATAAAATTTTGCTCAAACGCTAATTTCTTTGAAATAAAGCCTAAATATGAGATTTTTCATGATCTACCGAGCTTCCTCATATCTAATTAATTACTCCTTTATATTTTTTTGCCAATGCTTACTTATTTTTGCCCCTATTGTTAGTAGTTGATCTCAAGTTCCATTTTTTATTTTATAACCTCCATTATAGCTATTGGTTCAAAATAAATATTAGCAATTAGGTACTGTACCACAAGGTAGATATATACTACAAAATCATGAGGAACATAATAAATAAGTAATTGGTTCAAAATAAATGTTAGCTTTCTACATAAGAATGAAAATTATTATTAGCTCTACAATAAGATAAAAAAGCAAATTAATTTAATCAAAAGGAAAAATCTATCACAGTGTCCAGCTATATCGCATTTGTCTTGGATGTAGCGAATATAAATAAAATTTTAGACTCAAACTGAATTTTAAATCGTGCCAACCATGGGTGTTATATATGGGTAAAATAATATCAAAATTATTTGAAAAAGTTATAGAATAGAAGAGTATATGACATTTAAATGGAACGAAACTATTTTAAGATCTCCCAAAGTTGAAGCGGTTATGGTTTTGAAAATTTACTTGCGACAAGTAGGGGCATGTAATTATTCTATTAAATACGGGTATGAGAAGGCCTACACTCGTCATGTCTTATCCGCCATTTGGCATTCTTACTTTTAGGCGTCGCTTTTATTTTCATTATGCGAGATTTGGTCGGGTATTTTAGTTGGTGTGGACTTTGGGAGTAAGATTCATTATCTTTTAGGAATTTCATACTAAATGTATTTCATCCTCTTCGCAATGATCTTCTGTATTGCTTCTACACAATTGTTATTGCGGACGTTTGATCATGATTTTTGACATATTAATAGTCAGTTATAAAAGTTTGACCTCTAAGGAGCAAGGTGGAAGAGTTTAAGAAGTGGAAAGAGTATACATCATGATGATTTTTTTTTTAATATAACTCATAATAGTATGCTCTACCAAGTGTGGTATGCCCGTTTTACGTTGTAGAGAAACATTAACTCTGTAAGAGAATTATCTAACAGGACCTATCTTATTATCAATCGCCCTGGAAAATTCATAATAGAAAGGAAGATACTTACGGGTTCCAAAGTCGGCAAAATGTACTGAACCCGAGAATAGTAATAACTTCCTTAGATACAAAGATTCTTTTCGTTTCTTAGCGAGAGACAATATATGTTGAGTCCATGCTACGTAGACGTGACAAACAAGTCTAATCGTGTCGGGTTTAGGTGTCACATTTAAACGGGTCACGAACTCTTCAACCCAAACCCGACCCAATTAAATCTCGTGTCGTGTTCGTGTCGATTCAGTTACATTAATAGGTCATCAAACCTCAACCCTAATCCGTTAATTTCGTATCGTGTTTTCGTGTCATGTAATATTTGGAAAGTGTAAGTATATTTATGTGAGGATCAAGAAAATTTGGGATTAATTTAGTAAATATGTTATTCGTGTTGGGTTCGTGTGTAGAGTGCTCAACCCAAACCTAGCCCAATTAAATCTGTGTCGTGTTCGTGTCAACCCACTTACATAATATAAATGGGTCGTTAAATGTCAACCAAAATCCTTTAACCTCGTTTACCATCTATTTGCCGTCATTTTTCGAACAAATATAAAATAGTGAAATCCAAATTCGCTGTTTTCACAAATTGACTTAAATTAAAATATTTTCATGTTAAGGCAAACCAAAACAATTGTTTGATTAAAAAAATACAAAATCTGAATGAAATTTAATCAAATAGAAGGCTCACTTTCTTATCATATGATTATTACTATGTGCAAGCCACTAACCCGTTTAGAAAACAAAACTGATGTCGTAAAATTGTTTAAATAAAAACGATTAAAAGTTATGAAACGACAGTTTAAAGAATAAAAGCAGTTATTTGAATCATTATATCAACAAGAGTTATGGACAGTCATTAAATCATGTTGAAATTTATCTGCCGAAACCAATTTTTATTAATGACCAACTTTATGTACTTTCAAGAACAACGTCATCCGAGAGATTAAGGTTCTACATCGATGATAGAGACCAAATGTATCAAGGCCACAAGAAGGACATTGTTTACAAAAAAGTTTTCATAATTTACCAAATTAAGATGTCGTATTATATATTTTGCATGAAGTTTTTAAGGATAAGTAGTTAAAGACTATTTCGGTAAAAAATAGATGGTGCTAAGACAATAAGAATTGTAACTCTATAATCCAACTATATCTCTGAATGTTAGTATACAACTGATATAGTTAAATATCAAATGCCACAACGCTTTCGTTGCTTTTTTGTTATAGGAACTGATGATTAATATGTCCTCATCTATATCAACCCCCGAATTTTGTTTGCTTCCATTTATAGCATAATTTGACTGTTTGTTAAATCTAATAGCTTTCTATTACTAGACAATGGTGACATAAAATAACGTTTTCTGAGGTGCCATAAAATATATACTACTAACTGAGATTATTATACTAACTTGGTAACCCAACTATTTTAAAAAATAAAATAAACTACTAACTGATGTTGTCACAAATAATACTACTAGGTGCTTGTGCATTCTATTTAATAGAATCAGTGATACTGCGAGATGTCTATAAAGAGCAAATACTTTTAAGTGTAAATAGTCAAGAAAAAATTATTTTGTAAGAGATCTAACATTTTCTCTCAACGCACTAAATATATATAATTATGATACCAACTGTTTTTTGTAACATCGTTCAGTTTTACGTAGTTATAAAATAATTTGCAAAACTCATAAAGATATGTCTCCGTTATTAAGGGTTGATATTGGTGAGCTCCACCATGTTTATAGAGAAAGCGTTTTGTATTTAATTAAAAACCGGTTGTCCATGTAACAATGAAAAAGCTAGCCACATACTATAACTATGTCACTTGATGTTATACTAATCGATGACAAAACTTTTATGCTAAAAGCACTAATAATTCATCGATTATCATTTATATCAATCACGATTTTTTTTCTTTCAGCAATGACAACAACATAGTAGGACTTTTTTATCAACTTAAGAATATATTTTTTACAGATAATCCTAATGGGAGCTCCGTGCGTCGCACGGGCTTCCAAACTAGTACATATATATAAAGCAGGAACTTTTCGAACGATATTAGAGAGTCCAACTTTTTTTAGAAATCCTAACAAGAGTAGATTTCAAAAAAAAAATTGATAAATAAAATAACAATTTTTTAATAAATTCAAATACTAATAAGAGCAGATTTCGAAAAAAAATTAATAAATAAAATAAATAAAATTATCCTAAGAAGATTAGATTTCTAATACTTAAAACAAGTTTGAATAAAACTATCCTAATAGAAGTAGATCAAATGTATCTTAATAACATGACACTAATATAAGTAGATTAAAATTATCAAATAAATAATGGACATTTGTAATAGTTCAAGTAATCATTTTTATTTTTGCCCCACTTATGGTATCATACATTTGTATTTTGTATTCTAGCATTAAAATAAATTTAAGAAGCTGAAGGATAAATAATGAATTTGTTTGATTAAATTGTTATGTTAATATGATGTAATGTAATCTTACGTAGTTATACGGAGTATAACCTACGATTCCATCAAAATATAGTCACTAAATAATCATTGGAGTGTGTGTATATAAATTGTAAATGTTACTATTTTTGTTTCATCAATTTACTCTCTATAAGAATGTAGAGATCATTAGGTGGAGAAACGAAATCGAAAAGAATTGAAGTAGAATTTGGCAGTTATTTGGACAGCAACTCATAGTATTATTCATATGATGAATTGCTGATCATTTCTAAACTCACGCATTAGCCTAAATTTCGAATAATAGTAAGTTTGAAAGAATCTTAATAATTTAGACTACTAATTAGTAAATGCCTCAAGAGTGTACATATGTTATGGTCATTAATTAATTAAATTAAAAGAATGCGCAATATGTTTTAATTTAACCAAATCAGGCTTGTGTACTACATAGTATTTACTCAACCATGTATCTTTTTTCTACTAAATACGGGTATGAGAAGATCTACATCCGTCCTGTCCCCTCCCTCATACGACATCCTTGCTTTTAGGAGTCAATTTTTTTTTTTTGAGACTTGATAGTATTTTAGTCGGGTTATATATTGGGAGCAAAATTCATTAATTTTAGGAATTGACTAAATGTATTTCATCCTCTTCGCAATTATCGTTTGTATTGCTTTTACACAGTCATCAATGGGGTAGTTTGACCATGAATTTAGACATATTAATGGTCAAATTTATTAAAGTTTGACCCCTAAAAAGTAAGGTGGAAGATGTTTAAGAAGGGAAAGGAATATCCATGATGATTTTTTTTTAATATCTCATAATGATTTGTTTAAGAAGCAAGGTGAGTCTTAGACCAATTGTGGTATGTCGATTATGTTGTTGAGAATTGAGAAACATTAACTCCGTAAGAGGATTATGTAACAAGATCTATTTTATTATCAATCGCTTTGGGAAATTCGTAGTATAAGGGAAGATAATTGCATGTTTCAAATTCGGCAAAATGTACTTAACTCGAGGATAGTAACGACTTCCTCGGATGCAAATATTCCTTTCGTTCTTGAGCGGAGACAATATTTATTGAGGCCGTTCTACACCTTGACAATAAACAAGAGTCATGGACGGTCACTTTATCATGTTGGAATTTATGTGCTGAAACCAATATTTAGTAATGGCCAGCTTTACGTATAAGCGTAAAAAACAACGTCATCCGAGTGATTTAGGTTCTCATTGATAATAGAGACCAAATGTATTAAGGCCACACAAAGAACATTGTTTACAAAAAAGTTTTCACAAATTTACAAAATTAGGTGTCATATTAAATATTTTGCATGAAACTTCAAAGGATAAGTAGTCTTAAGTATACATAGTCAAAGACTATTTTGATAAAAAAATGATGGTGCGTGAAATAATAAAAACGATAACTCTATAATCCAACTATATCTCCGAATGTTATACAAGTGATATAGTTTATTGATTTCGGTATACCATTACTGAAAGGAATAGACATTACGGAGTAAAACTCCCACCGGGTCTAAGACCCACCTCCATGTACACAAGCTAATAATTATTTCCCATGGACCATGCTAACTTAAATCAACGCTTTAAGTGTTGCCATAAAATACTAACTTGGTAACCCAACGATTTTAGTGATACCTTAAACTACTAAATGATGTTGCCAAAGATGATACTACTAAGTACTAAGTTCCCCCGACCCTGCATTCTATTTAATAGAATCACAAATATTTTTGATTGTTGTTTAGAGACTACTAATTCTGTTGAAATTCATTTTGGATTATTTGATTTTGCGAAAAGTATATAGGGAGCAAATACTCTTAATTGTAAATAGTCAAGGTAAAATTAAAAATTATGTTGTAAGAGATTTAACATTTTCTCTGAACATACTAATAAATATATATAATTTTGACACATGTTGTTTTACATAACACTGGTATCATTTTTTTTTAAATTAAAAACCAGTTGTGTCTGTAACAATGAAAAAACTAACAACATACTATAACTATGTCACTTGATATTATACTATTGAATGACAAAACTTTTATGCTAAACACACTAATAATTCATCGGTGATCAACTAAACCAACCACGATTTTTTTTTCATCAATGATTCAACATAGTTGAACTTTTTTTTTTTATCAACTTTAGTACATGGTTTTACATATAATCCTATTGGGAGCCCCGTGCATCGCACGGGCTTTTCAACTAGTAAGATGTCAAAATTAGAAAGAATGGAACAAAGGTCTACGAATGGTTTTATGCCATTGTTAGTAACTTTTCGGGAAATAAGCGTAAAGAGCCGTAAATTATTAACATTGTCGATTTTCATTTAGTCATTAAATATTAGCCTCATCATCGGGTACTCTTAAGGCTAGGTAGACATTTTGAGGTGTCTAGACCACCGCGGCCTCTCAGCCGTCCACCTACCATCCCACCGACGCTCCGACGACGACATCCCCTCACCATCACGCTGGCTACTGTCTACGCCTTTTCCTCAACGGTCTGCCTTCGATACCAACTATAAGTCTACATTATCGAACTCTTTGTCCCCCCGCATGTGAACTCCCCTCCCTCCACCGATGACTCCACCTCCTTCTGTCGCCGGTGATGCCTCCACCCTCGGCACACTTGATTTATAATTTTCAATTAACCACAAACCCTAATTATTAAAAAAATAAAATATTCTAAATATAACATTAAATTGATCAATAAATTTGTGATTTAAGCATAAATATCATTCCTAATGAAGCAATTTTATTGATTTGAGATGATGTGTTCGATTAATTTGAGAGGTAATTTGAGAGGCATTGTTACCAAGGGAGAGAATTTGATTTAGAGTTATTTTGGTCAAGGGCATGCAAATGAAAATTATCATGTAAAAGTAATCTTGTAAAGAGTAAAAATTGTACTTGCTGAAAATAAATTCGAAATTAATATATTTAAATATACAAGTTATTAACATAAAATTTTAGATTATCAAAATAAAATAATTTTTTACAAGTCTATTAACTAAATTTTCGGGGGTTTTGGTTATTTAATTAAAAAAAGACGTTATAAGTTAATTGTTCGGACTTTGGATTATCGGCTGGTCTTATGCTATAAGACAGTCTTATAGAACAATTTGTGTAACAAAAAATATTTTTCTTTTTCATTCATAAAACTTTTTTTTTATAGAAAATAGATGGGTGAAACCCAAAAAAGAAACTAATTAAGAGCTGTTTGGTTGGGATATTCGGAATGAAAAGGGAAACTATAGAATTGATACTATTTGTTGTTGTTTGTTTAACTAAAAGAATGATTTCTTTTAACTATATTGTGTTTCTTGCGGTGGTTGGAGGGGACAACTGTAATACCCCGTAATTTGTGGGAACTTATATTTACGTTTCGAGCATTTTTAATAATTAATTATGACATTTATAATTATTGATTGTGAATAAGACGAAATAATATAATAAAATAGTAAATAATAGAATAATAAGTCGGGATGAAAATTGGATGATAATAATAATAATAATAATAATAATAATAATAATAAATAAATAATAATAATAATAAAAATAATAATATGGGGATTTGTGCGCGGCTGCGGGGTATGGTTTCCTTCCTTTCTCTTTCTCATCACTTGGGGAGTTGGGTTCGGATGCTGTTGCCTTGCTCAAGCGGATCCAGAAATTCTCGGTATCTCAGGATGCGGGGGCTCGGGTGGCCGCTTACATTTTTACTAGACTTAGCTTTGCTGTTGCTAAGGGTGTGGGAGCCCAGCTTGTTTCTCGGCTCCCCACCAATTTCATGTAAACTTTTGTTTTTCATTTAATGAAAGCTGCGCGCATCCTTATTATAAAAAAATAATAATAAAATAATAATAATAATAATAATAATAATAATAATAATAATAATAATAATAATAATAATAATAATAATAATAATAATAATAATAAACGATAATTATGTTATAATAATAGTAAAGAAAAACCTTATTTAAAAATACTACAAGGTACAATCGATAATCACAAAAAAAGGCAGTCTTCTCTAGGGTTTCTATGAGGGTTTCCGTCTATACTCAGTCGTCGATTTCTCCTTTTTCCTGAGGGCTGATCTCCTCGTTCTTTTTCGAGGGGCTCATGTTTTCATTTACTTACTTTTTCTCTTTCTTCTTTTTCTTTCGGGTGGTAGTTATTCGTTTTTTTGAGATTAGGGCATGGGGGATCATGCTAGGTCAAATTCAGAGACGAACAAAGGGAAAAAAGCCATGAATGCTGATGACGAGACTTTTGTATGGGATGTTGGGGGGAGTTTGAAGGAGGAAAGCGTAGAAAAACATCTTCTGGTAGGGCGAATCTGGACCTCGAAGGCGATTAATGCGAAGGCTGCTATTGAGTCGATGATCAAACTCTGGAATACGAAAGGTACGGTTACGGTTACGGTTAACCTAATCGATGTCAAAAATAAGATTTTTGTTTTCAACTTTGATGATGAGAAAGATAAAGCGAGAATTATAGAAGGCCAACCGTGGCATTTCGATAAATTTATTTGGCTTCAATGATCCTTGTGATGATGGTAGATTGTCGGATACACCGCTATTTCTTGTTCCAATATGGGCTAGGGTATATGATTTACCAGTTAGGGGGAGAGCGAACGAGGAGAACATTCGTACGCTAGGTATGCACTTGGAGACGGTTTGTGATGGTGGACCGTACGCCGCCTTTCCGGAGATGGAACGAGCCATTAGACTTAGGGTTATCCATGACATTAGAAAACCCCTAAAGTCTAAGGTTGGAGTGAGGATGCCAATTGGTTTGCAGGTGGAGTTTGAAGTGAAATATGAAAGACTCCCGACCTTCTGTTACAGATGTGGTATTTTAGGGCATGGTGAGAAAGATTGTGACGAGGGACCTTATGATGAGGGTGAGTTACGTTTCAGCGAGGCCTTGAGAGCCTCTCCTTGGAAGGTGTTCAAAACTGCAACGGAGGTTAAGGCGAAGGAGTGCGATCTTTAAATGAGGCATTTGAGAGGGAAAACAGACGGAGGGAGGAAGAAGCTGTGGATAATATAATTGACAAACTTAAATCCATTGCTCTTAAATTGAAGGGGGGAAGAGTTAAGGATTGCGAGAAGGAGCAGGTTACTAGCATGGCCATGGTGGTGGAGCAAGGGGGCACTGACCAAGAGCAGGAGGGGGAAATGAGGAGTACAACGGAGAATATCAAAGTGGGGGAAAAGGAAGGGACGCCGGCTGTGGTGACAGGGGAGCATAGGAATGTCAACGATGTTGGAAGGGGGAGTGCTGAGGAGGATTGCACGAAGCTTTCCCAAGTGGAGGCTACGCAAACTGACAGTGGCTTTGTTGGAGGGCAGCTGAAGGGGTTGAGTACTTGGAGGCGTTTGGAGAGAGATTAGATGGGGACGGTAGGGACGGGAACTTTAGTTGCGGGGATGGGGTGCGCAGGAGGAACAGAAGGAAGGGGGGAAAGGAAGGGGGAGAAGAAACGTAAAAAATAGGAGGGTGACGGGGAACACGGGGTTGACAGGCTGGCTGATGTAGGGGGTCAAAAGAAGGTTCGATTAATGATGGGTGTAACTTCACCTGAGGCGGAGGTTGAGAGGACTCAACCCCGCCGGACATTATGAAAATCTTGAGCCTTAATTGCAGAGGCTGGGCAACCCCGATGCAGTAGGCGGACTTCGGGAGTTAATCCAAAGAGAGGCCCCTTCTGTAGTTTTTTTGTGTGAAACCAAGCTTAGTATAGAGATGTGTAAAGTTAAACAGTTTTTTCCGGATTTTGTTGGTAGAGAAGTAGATAGTGTAGGTCGATCTGGTGGCTTAGCTTTTCTGTGGAGGACGGAGGTTAATTGTGTTTTTTATTATGCGTCGGTGCACCATATGGATTTTGTGATTGAGGGAGAGGTGGCTAAGTAGAGAGTGACCAGTTTTATGGTCGGCCCACGGTTCAAGATCGACACCTTTCTTAGCAATTATTGAGACTTCTAGCTCAGCAGTCGGACGACCCATGGATTTGTATAGGCGACTACAATGAAGTCTTGTTCTCGATGGAGATGAGGGGATGAGAGCGGGCTCAGTGGCAGATGAATAATTTTAGAACGGCTGTGGAAGAATGTGGGTTACGGGACCTTGACTTTGAGGGGTATGCTTTCACCTATAATAATGGCCAAGAAGGGGATGATAACCGTCAATGTAGGTTGGATAGAGCTATGATGAATGAAGTATGGAGGAACTTGTTTCCATACGCCAAGCTTACACACTTGGACCGGGAATGGTCGGACCACGCTCCAATTAGAATCGATCTTGACGCGAGAACTGGTGGTGTCGAAGGGCAAAAACAAAAATTTAAGTTTGAACAAATATGGGTAGGGGAGGTGGGGTGTGAGGAGACTATAAAAAAGGTGTAGGACGAGGGAGTTTTTGATATAACTGATACAATAAATCGGTGTGCGATGGAGCTGGGGAAATAGAAAGGCTCAAATATAGGCCAAATTCTGAAGGACTTGAGGAAGAAGAGGGGCATTCTTAAGAGGCTAAATGAGGGCGAGCAGTCTAGGAGTTTACTGAGGGAGCGAAAAGCGGTGATGAGCGAGATTGCTGGGCTTCTGCGTAAAGAAGAGTCTTACTGGAGACAAAGATCAAGAGCTCTGTGGTTAAAAGATGGCGATAAGAACACGAAATTCTTCCACCGCAACGTAAGCAAAAAAATTTCATCCGCCAAATTTTTGATGAGAATGACCGAAAATACGAGAATGGGGAAGGAATTAAAGGGGCAGCTGTTAAATACTTTGGGTCTCTTTTTACATCATCAGAACCGGCTAACTTCGAAAATATTTTGGAGGGAGTCTCGGGACGGGTGACACATGAGATGAATGATACTCTACGGGCCCCTTATAACGGCGAAGAAGTTGTAGAAGCATTGAATCAAATGCATCCTCTCAAAGCCCCGGGACCTGACGGTATGAATGCTCTTTTTTATCAAACATATTGGCATATTGTTGGTCCGTCTGTGGTTCATATGACTTTAAATGTGCTTAATGGTGCCCCTTTTCCTACTGGTCTGAATACTACCCAGATTTTTCTTATCCCGAAAATGAAAGCTCCGGACAAATTTGTAGATTTTCGACCTATAAACCTATGTAATGTGCTCTATAAACTTATATCTAAAGTATTGGCTAATAGTTTAAAAAAATTTCTTGGTGAGATAGTCTCTGAAAATCAAAGCGCTTTTACACCGGGTCGGCTTATAACGAATAATGTTTTAATAGCGTTTGAGATGTTCCATTATATGAAAAACTCGAGAGGAGCTGAGGGACATATGGCGTTGAAATTGGACATGTCTAAAGCCTACGATTGGGTGGAATGGGATTTTCTGGAGCGAGTTCTTTGTGTGATGGGAATGGACATGAGGTGGATAAATCGGGTTATGGAATGCGTGAGAACAGTTTCCTATTCTGTCTTAATTAATGGGTCGGAGTCTGAGACTTTTTTCCCGACTAAAGGGCTGAGACAAGGGGACCCATTATCACCCTATTTGTTTATCATTTGTGCTGAAGTTATGTCAAGCATGCTCCATAATGCTATGGGAAGGGGAAGTATTCACAGAATCTGCATAGCACCCGTAACCCCGGTTGTGACCCATTTGTTGTTTGCGGACGATAGCATTCTTTTTGTTAAGGCAAATGTTCGGGAAGCTGGCGTGGTGAGGGATATCTTGAGGAGGTACGAAGATGCATCGAGGCAGTCTATTAATTTAGAGAAGACAACCATATCCTTCAGCAAGGGGACTAAGGCGTTCCGCAAAGTGGGTGTCCTAGGAGTGCTAGGGGTCAGAGAAGTCGATGTACAAGAAAAATACTTGGGGCTCCCTACGGTTATAGGACGATCGAAGAAAGCTCTTACTAATATTATCCGGGATAAACTAAGCAAGAAACTTCAAGGATGGAGAGGGTTGCTCTTTAGTAAGGCGGGAAAAGAGACTTTGATTAAAGCGGTTGCTCAAGCTATGCCCACATATGCATGAGTGTATTCAAAATCCCGACGACTTTTTGTGACGATCTACGCTCTATGGTGTCGACCTTTTGGTGGGGCTCGGACAATGGGAGGAGGAAAATGCCGTGGGTAACGTGGAGCAAGATGTGTAAGCCAAAGTGCCGTGGAGGCTTGTGGTTTCGAGATTTTGCGAATTTCAATAAAGCGCTATTAGGAAAACAGGCTTGGCGACTCATGACAAATGATACCTGTCTTATGGCTCGTGTACTTAAAGGGAAATATTTTGGAGACCGTTCCTTTGTTGAAGCGGAGCTTGGACCCAATCCGAGCTATAATTAGAGGAGCATTTGGGAAGCTAGGGAGGTTGTTATGCGAGGAGCGAGACGACGAATTGGGTATGGTTGGAGCACTTCGGTGTGGTCGGATCCTTGGATCCCAAAAACTCAATCTCGACGTATTATTTCTCCTAGGCTGGACAACGATGCGGATATGAAAGTGGCCCATTTGTTGTGTGCGGATGGTTTGGGTTGGGACTGTGAGAAGGTCCTCCTTTTTCTACCTTTCGAACAGGAAAGAGTCTTTAGCATTCGTATTAGTGCAACGAAACCCGTGGATGATTGGTGTTGGGATCACGAGAAAGATGGTGAGTACTCGGTTCGCTCGGCCTACAAATTGCTTGTCGATGATGGTAGTGGAATAGAACAGTCGGACTTTACTCGTGATAAATGGCTTTGGAGTAGGATATGGAAAATGCCCGTTCTTCCCCGTATCAAGGTGTTCTTCTGGCAATTATATCACGGCAGCCTAGCCACAAAAGCGAATATTGCAAAGAGGCTAGCTGGGCATGACATGGACTGTCCGTTTTGCTACAATAATATGGAGACTTGTCTCCATATTTTTCGGGATTGTGGGTGGGTGAAGGGTTTTTGGGATGGGTTGGGATTGGATGTGTCGGTGGATGGTGGGGGTGAGAGGGTGAGGGAGTGGGTGGAGAGCACGTTGAAGGAGATGAGGGAGGAGCATTGCGTAGAGTTCATGGTCGGATGTTGGGCTTTGTGGGAACGGAGGAATAAATTTATCTTTGAGGGAGTGAGGGGCGATCTGAATGGGGTTTTGAATCGAGTGAGGGGACTGCTAGGAGAAATACGAGCGGATGAGGAAAGGAGCCGCATTGCAGCGGTGGGAGTGGGTCGAAAACTATAACAGGGGAGGGTAGAGTGATGGAGGAGCATGGGAAAGATGGCGAAGGGGAGGAGAGAAGCAAGGATGGATTAGGCCGGGAGAAGGAGCTGTCAAGATTAATGTCGATGCCGGATTCATGGAGGGGATGGGTATGAGGTTTGGGGTCGTGTGCAGAGATGAACACGGGGTGGTACTGAAAGCGGTTGCTGTGCAGAGGGAGGAGACGTGGGAGGTGAAGATGGCGGAAGCATACGCGGTGTTGACGGGAGTAAAGGAAGCTATTGATTTGGGGTATAAACAGGTGATCTTCGTGATTGCTTGGAGGTAGTGACGGATTTGCAGGCTCGGCGAAAAGGACGCAGTGATATACATTTGCTCTATGAAGACATTTTGTCTAGTTGTCATTTTTTTGAGTCTGTTAATTTTTCTTTCGTTAGTAGGCGCTTCAATAGGGTAGCTTATTTGCTTGCCCATGTTACCCCTTGGAGCTTAGGCAGACGAGTGTGGATGGACGATCTACCTCAACACATTTCTGATGTTTCTTCGCTTGATTTAGTCTTATACAATTAAACCCTATTGGGTTACTTCAAAAATAAATAAATAATAATAATAGTAATAGTAATAGTAATAGTAATAATATTAATAATAATAATAATAATGGTTGGTAATTAGTAGTTTCTTAAAGGCGATTTTTTTACTAGTATAAAAGCAAGGCATGACCCACATAAAAGGTTTTATTCACATATTTTACACATAGAGGGAGATCTAGGGCATAAACAAGGAGGAACTTAGCTTTTATTATCGTCTCAAGGTAAGACCGTCACATAATTTAATATATGTTTTATAATTATTAATTCACATGTAAACTTCACGTAATTGTCATATTAGACCACCGTTTGACTTGTTTTGACCGTGACCTAGGCCGTGGACCACCAGGGGGTGGCCGGACCCACATCGACTATCGTTGGTGGCGGGAAGGGGGTAGTTAACCGGCGTTATTACGGTTTAGACCTCTGATTTGTCTGACTTATACCAGACCTGGGTTGGGGGTTGGTTCTTGGTGGTGGGTCGACCATCGGGGGAGACCATGGGGTTGTGAAAGGCGGTGCCTTGCGGTGATGGTGGCCGGAATTTCGAAGGTGAGAGCTTAGGTCGAGTTTACGAGTAAAACTCGATTTACACCCTTGTCGTGACTCGTTTGACTCGAACTCGGTTTGGTTAGGACCGTGGAGGAGGGCCGACCATAGTGGTGGCGCTAGGGTGGTTGGAGGTTTCTCTTGGTGCGGGGGTTTGTCAGAGTTACCCGAAATAGAGGATTTTTGGTCACCGTCTTAAGACGATAACTGTGGCCTTAGTAGTTGCTACGACGGGAAGAGGGAGCCACCTCTGGAACCACCGTGAGTTAGAGGTGACGATGGTGGTGGTAAGAGGTGATGTGGGGCTCCGTGGTGGCCGTGGTATGGGGGTGATGTACGGGTTGTGTGAGTTATTGTTGGTATTGCTTGTTGTTGTTAGTTGGTTAGGGCATGAGTTTGGAGACTCGTGTGTAAGTTGTTGTGGGGGCTGGTCAGAGCCGTGGTCCACCAGGGTTGGGTGTGACATGGGGGTGGTCCATGGTGGTGCTTATGGCTGGTGGTGGCCCTGTGTGTTGGTGTTAAAAGGTGGGAGTTTGAGGGTAATCTAAACACGGCTTACACCGTGTGTTCATGAGAGGAGTGTTTGGGTGATTTTAACGTGGATAAAAAGAGTCTTATTATAATGGCTTAAGACGGGTTTTAGTAATTAATGAATGAGTAACAATAATCTAAGTAATATAATTAAAGATAATTAAACCAATTGGTTATGAATAATTAGTAATTGTAAATAATTATTTATGATTAGGTGACGGTATTGTTCAGAAGCTTATTTGGATTTCTACTTATTGGATTGTGTAATTAGAGTGCTTGCTTTCGAGGTAGGATAACTACTAAACTCGTCTTATTTTGGTGGGTTTGTGGAATTTATAAAAGTATTGAGGAATTGGATGGATTAATGGATGTGGATTATATATTGTTGGATTGTTTATTGTTTAATTATTTATATTGGAATTTCGTTTGCATTGGATACCTCAGCCTCGTGTCTGAGATGATTTTTATAATTGGCATGACGTATATAATTGAATAACTCAACTTCGGTTGGGATGGTTAATACCCCAATTTCGGTTGGGATGATGAATACCCCGGGCCAGGGATTGGCGGGATGAACGGGTGTTTCGGGTGATGAGCTCAGTTTTATTTGCATTATATATCATATCATTTCACCTTGTTGATAAGGTTATTTTCAGTCGTTTGCCTTAGTCAAAATAAATCCTATACTACTACTAACAAAATAGCTAGCGGTAAGTCGTGGGTCGAATCCACAGAGAGGCTAGTTAATTATTCTAGTTTGTTTTATATCCGAGTTTGTCTTAAAGGTAACCGTTTTATGGGGGTTTGATTGTTTGTTATCTAACAACTAATAGCAAGTAATTAAAAGATAAATAACAATAATATTAAAGAGTCTAGGGATTCAGATTCACTAGGTAGTCATCAAAGGGTAGGATTTAATTCATTGATTGAGCAATTTATATTGTTGAAAGTCATATGATCAGTCGATTCTAATATGTCTTTTTAGATCTAACTTAACACGCAATCGCTATTATTAAGTCGGTCTAATTCAATTATCGTGACCTATACTAGTCTTAACCATGTCGGTGATAATTCTAGTTTATGCGATACTAATTAATTAATTCGATCATTAATCAATTAGTTAGAAGTAGAACAATAATTGAACAACAATAGAAAGCAATTTAACAATCAATTCATAATAACCCCTTTTCTAACAACCTAGATTCCCTTTCACCCTAGATTATAAACTTAGCTACTCATGATGATAACAATAACAACAATAATTGATGAAGACATAATCAAAGACAATAAATAAGAACAAAGAAATAATAGCATGAACTGAATTAATAATTAACGAGGAAAGATTAAGAACAATACCATAAATAGCTAGATCCGGAAATAAGAATAATAATTAAACTAAAACCAAGTATTTGAGAGAGTTTTCTAAGGTAGCTATACGAAACTACGGAAAAATAAAAGCGTCCTTAACCTAGGATACGAGTTTAGGTATTTACAGTAAAACGTAACCGACTTAAGGAATTTGCGAAAAATATGGAAACTGGAGGTTCCTCGATCGAGCCCTTGGTGCACTCGATCAAGCATGCTAGTTCCTCACTCGAGCCCCATTGTACTCGATCGAAGCATCATTTGTCTTCAGCTCTTTTCTTCGTGTTTTATTCTTAACTTCTCTTCCTTCATTCTTATGGATTTCCGTGCCATGCTTCGTGTATTCCTTCATGCCTACTCCGCGATGCCCATTTCATTCCTTTGCTCCTCAAATGCATCATTCTTGCATTAAGTATAAAAAACCGAAAGTATCGACATTCTAACATAAAAGGCATGTAATTAATATAATTTAGCACGAAAGCCGTATCAAAAGTAATTAAGGGGAGGCATAAATATGTATATAACTATGACTCATTACTTGCATTGTTGTTGGTTATTCCTACTCAACCTCGTGGTTGACAGTGTATTCGTGAATACCTGTGATGAACCATAAATGGGGAGCAGACTTGCATATGCTTAAGATTAGCTGACTTAAGAGTTTATGGAGATGCGTGAGGACTCGGCTAGTTACCTAGAAGTCTAGACCATTTAGCTAATTAATCACTTTGTTTATTTCCGCAGTGAGTTGTATTAAATTTTATATTAAGTTTTAGTTGGGTTGAGTTGTAATTAACATGTAATCACTAAATTGTATTTAAAGTACTTTGGTTTGTTGTACTTTGTTATTCACTACCTCGGGAAACCGAGATGGTAACAGTCCTATTTATTTGGGAATGTCTTGCTAAAGGCTCCTTAATAAATGGGGGTGTTACAATAGCGGGTATGATGGGATATAAAGGTGGCGCCAGTAGTAGGTGGACGGTGGATGTGGTAGAAGTGGACAGTGGTGTAGTTCAAGTGGTGTGCTGGCGGTTATTTAGTAAGTAGGTATGCTCTAACTTAATCGACCAACATTGGCCTTGGAAGATAATTGCATCGTGGAACCAATGAACGTAAATTGTTAACAAGTTGTTCCTCCTGAACCAATTTGATGCAAGCTGCATTGTCCTGATGTATAATAACTAGTTTTGTTACCCGTGATATTCAAGGGGTCGTTAATGATGAGCGGATTAGGTTTCTGTTTAAACACTAAACTTTGGGGAGACGGTCTCTCAATAAGTTATGGAGAGGCGGTCTCTCAATAAGTTATTGAGATACCACCACTTTTGTCGTATCATTTTATGTACTTTTCCGTACCCTTTAATAATTGTTTGTGACTCAAAATATCGCTTTCTTTTGGTAAATATTTTGATAATAATCGTACATATTCTATCATATATTGTAACCATTTTTATTAGCACCTCTATCTATTTCGTTACTTTTTGTACCATTTTTTTATCAATTTGTAATTAATCTCTCAATAAGTATATTGAGAGACCGTCTCTCAAGAGACCTACTCTTTAAACCTGTTTAAATATCGTTGTTTGAAATTTACTTGGTACCAACAATCTATCAAGTAAGTTGAGGTTAAAACTCCGGAATACAATTTTATTATGCTTTCAAGTTTCATCGATATATCATTTTGATTTCAATGTTTTCTAATTTGACTAATATCATAGTTGAAACACAAAGAAAGATGAGAGAAGAAGATATAATAGCTAGTGTTGCTAGTCGTATTTGAGTTGATTCCTAATCGGCGAAAGTGAGAATCGCAAGCAATTAGAACTACTACTATGCATCATCTTACAAGGGCTAATTATTTGAACTTTAGTTTGAAACTATTTATGACTGATACTTGTTTTACACTGCTAGCATGTTAGTTAACTTGATAGAGTTAACCCTTAATCAGTATAATTTATTTTATAGGGCGGCTTTGATATGTATATCTACTTGAACATGACTTGACTTGAAATGACTCAAATTTTGCTAGACCCGTTAATACTGTCATGAATCTAATCGAGGTTCTCGCCATGTCCCAAGTGACTAAATATAAAATTCTGACATAAATATCTCCATATAAAAATTTAAGAAACACTCTAATAGCCATAGCCCAAATCAAACTAAAGTGGCTTAACTCAAAACAACGTGATTGTTTAGTATAATGTAAATGTGCTAAGCTACCTATCATGCAACGACAATCTATCCCCATTGATTGCTTTATAGGTTCAACCATCCCAAAAAAATTGCTATGGGCAGGGTAGTAGGACTTTTGTTGTCTAATTGCTTCATTAGTAGTACGATTTACAAATTTTATCACCGAGTTTTCTTAATGCCATAAAATTGACACTTAAATAAATATTTATTGATAACTACGGAGTAATAATTAGTTTTATTGCACCAGTAGTAAAAAGAAAATATGAGAGTGAAAGAGAAGCACAAGCAAAAGAAGTCAAAACTAACGATATTGCAATATTCAACAAACATTCAGACCATATACTCAAATAAAGAAAGATAAAGTATACTGACAAGGCTAAAGTCGTATCACATTAATAAAAATAAACCTAACTCAGTACTAACAAATAGCTAGCGGTAAGACAGGTATCGAAATCACATGGAGGCGGTAATTATTCACTTTGCTAATATTTAAAGTGTCTTAATGGTAACAATTTTTTGAAGGATTGTTTGTTGATTTCTATAAACTAATAGCGTTGTAAAATAAAGGTGAATTCAAATACTCCCTCCATTCAACTCCACACTACACATCAGGATTTTGCACAAGTTTTAAGGAAGTAACAGAAAAATATTAAAGGTACAAGTAGATGGTGTATAAAAGGACTATTCTACACCCTATTACAACATTCAAGAGCATAAGAATAAATTTACACTTTATAATCCCATAAATACAGCCAACACTTACAAATAATTACAGCAAAAAAAAAAGGTCTTCAAATGGGTGCAAAGTGCTTGTCAGAAGATGGAAGGCATGAAGTTGGAGTCTATCTACTTCAATGATCACACAATGGCAAGCTACGTCGAGGTGTTATAAGGGAAGCATCCAATAAATGGAGTATAAAAACAAGAACCGTGGGTGACATCTGGAAACTAGCTAGCAAATCAAGGTTAGTGGGACAAAAAATTGATGTAAAAAGCAAAAGAATAGGCAACCATAACAGGAAAAGAATTTTACCCGATGTTAAGTTCGTAAAAACAATTGATGTTGAACTCAGGGATACCATGTACAGAGTTTCACAACAGACTGATGTATCTATTGGGACAGTTCACTCATTGGTTAAAGAGGGCTTACTCAAACCTCATTCAAGCTCATTATATCCCCAACTTAATGAAGAAGCAAACAAAATTTTGAGATTGAAGCATGCACTAAAATCATTAATGACTGAACAAGTTGAACAAGATGCATTAGACCTTAATGCCATACCGGTCACTGAAATAAAATTCAGTGAGATGAGCCGCATTATCCATATGGATGAGAAGTGGTTTTTTTATCACATATGACAACAAAAAGTAACAAAAAGTTTTATCTTGTTAGTGGAGAAGAACTGCCATACAGAAGTGTTCAATCAAAGAGGTACATCACCAAAGTGATGTTCATGTGTGCAGTTAGTATAGTGATGGCAATAGGCCGGCCCGCGTGCCGGCCCACCATGCTTTCCTCCCAAAATTGCCCGGTCTAGGCACGAGTATTGGGCCTAGTAGGCCGTGCCGTGCCTGGCCTGAACTCCCTATCCCGCGTCGCGGTCCGTTCTTGTCACGGCTATTTTCGTGCTCGGACTGTGCCTGCCCCATGGGCCAATCGTGCCAAGTTTTGGGCCGGCCCATTGTGCCAAGTAGGATTTTTTTTCTTCTAATTTTTTTTATACTTATTATAGTTTTAGTATTTTTTATTTAATGATGAATAATAATAATGATTTAAATATATATTTTATTAAATATTAATGTACTTACTTGCTTGTATTTTTAATTTACCCGATTTAATTAAATAATTAAGAAATGATATCAACAAAAGATTTTTAATTAAATAATTAAGAAACGATGACTCAAGAATTTTTATAAACTATTAATAAGCGATGTTAAAAAAAATATCTCAATCTTTTATTATAAAAAGATGAAACAATGTAACTACGAGTACAAGTTTATCTAATTAAAATACAATAAAACGATATTAATCTAAAGCAACTATTAATTTGACTCGGCGCTTGTTTCGTCGGAATCATTTTCGGTTTCGTGATCAACCTCGTTTTGTTGCCGAGACTCGACATCCATCCAATCCTTATAGCACACCAACATTTTCAGTGTATCGGATCTTAGACGAGTTCGTTTTTCATCCAATACCATTTTTGCTCCACTAAAGCAACTTTCAGAAGCAATGGAAGACACTTGAATGCTTAAGAAGTCTCTTGCTATTGCCGACATCACCGGAAGCGACCTTCTTTGATTTCGCCACCATTGCAAAAGGTCAAGGTCGTTTATCTCTTCTTCGGTCATACCGCGCAAATAATCGTAGCTAATGTACATTTGATACTTAACCAAGTTGGAAGTTCGCACTAGTAGAAAAAGTGTCATTGACATCGCCCTAATTACATCAGTTATTAATAAAAACGATGTAATCACTAATAATAAAGTTATTAACATCGATTTTAAAAGAAAAATAATCTTAATCATTTTATTTTTATCAGTTACATCAGTTGTTAGCATCAGTTATTTGAAAACCGATGTTAATTTATTTTATGTTGCATCGATTATGATGAAACCGATGTCTATTTAAATAGAAGATTTTTATATTGCATCATTTAATTAATCAACCGATGTCACAAAATTACATATGGTTTACACACGTAATAAGCAAAACTAACCCTTAAGTTGCCTCCCTTCTCTAATTTTCACAGAAACCCTATGCAAAACTCTCATAACCTGTAGTCGCCCTTCACGGAAACCTCACGCACAACCTGTCAGCACCCTCTTCTTCACACCAGGCCGGCCAAGACCACAGGTTCAACGCTGCAACTTCATCTCTACAAGAAAAAAATTAATTATGTTTCGTGGACGCGGGCCACGGGGCGCTTGGGAACAAGCGTTTGCATTTGTGGAGTCACCACCAATTTATTGTGGAAAATTGGAAACCGTTCGAATACCTCGTGCCATGTCAAGACACAAAGTAGTGACATGAACACCAAGAACTCGTTACCCTTAGCATTCTATGTCTATAATGACTCTCGTGGATGCCAATGAACACGGATGTTCACAAAGCTCTGGAGTAAGGGGTGAGGGTACGTATTAGGAAGCTCTTTTGATCGAACACCTAATCCCGCCCCCCTCGATAGCGGCCTCTACTAATGATTAGGGAAATTATCTATACTCGATATATTGTCGATTATATGCATGCAATGCAACATCCAAGTTTTAATCCTAACATGTGAGAATTAGACTAAGTCGGTGAACAATTAATTTAACATACAATTAGGTCGAATCGGGATTTAGATTCAATTAAATGTGAAGGCATACAAACAATGCGATAAAAGAAATACAATAATACAATAATGAAGATTACAATAATTACAATCGGATTAATGATTAATTTATGTCGAAAATACCTTTAAAACGGATAATTTGGGAAAGAATAAATAAACGAACAGATTATTAATGATAATACGAACGACAATTAATTAAATACGTAAACTAATTAAACTAGGTCAAGGTAGAACGGAAGTTCAGAGACAGAAATCAACTGGAACAGCGCAAAGAAAGTCGCCCTCCTGGAAGAGGCGCAACCGTTTCTGCGTCTGTTCCAAGGTCGAGTTCGCGTGAAGTTTTAGCGCAAATCGTTAGTATTCATTGGTGAATTTAATGATTGATTACGATATTTGACTCGGATGAAAGTGATTTAATACATTAATTACATGTGAATGAGTCATAGAAATGATAAAACATGGATGAAATGAATGTAAATGAATTAATTACATGAAGGAAAGATTGATTAGTGACATGAGTGAACTAATTAGGTTAAATATGACGAATTAATGAAGAACTAATGATGAACAAATTGGTGGGAATATATCAAAGATCGAATTCCAGAAACTCAATATGAATGAATCGAATCTCTACAACCCGGATTGGCTTTAATCACGAAAACCCGCAAATATTGGTTATAAGGGATTTAAGTCGGGATTTAATGATGAATTTTATACTAACAGTGATTAATAATATACAAAAGCTATCATGTGAACGAAACAAGAACAAACAATGACGAAAGAAAACAAAGGAACGAAACTAACAGGGAGGAAGAAAAGAAGCAGAATCGGCGGCCTTATTTAAGAGGCGCAAACAGTGCCGCGTCCCTTCAAGAGGCGCATCGATTCTTTGCGTCCTTTCTCGACGTCTGTCTTTCTTAATCCGTAAAAAGGGTTTTAAACATGGTTTTACAAATCGGTTTTAGAAGTACTTTCGACATAAATCTTACATGATGATTACAAAAGTAAATAACAATAAATAAAAGAGAGATTTACACCCTCGGACTTACATGTTTGACAAAACGAGATGAACTAAGTTTGTGTTTTAGTGATGCTCGACTCGAATGTAACGAAAGTGCCCTCTAGGAGTAAAACGATTAAGATTAATTAAGTTGATTGTTGTGGAGTTGGTCAAATTGGTCGGTCATGCAAAACGAGGCTGGTACTCAGAAAGATCCGAGCTTACGTGGTCGAAAGTTCAAGCACGTAGACGCCAAAAAGTAAGAACGTGGTCTAGAATGCAAAGGGATAAGAGAAGGGCGGATACTCGCATGAGAAATATGAGGAGCGAAGGCTCCTATTTATACTAATCACGTGAAGGAATAGGGTTTTGGAGAAACTTTGGAAGTGAATCTCGAAAAGATATGAAAAGATACGAAAAATACGCAGAAAAGGACTTGGGAAGAGGCGCGGCGCAGACATCGCGTCCCTTGGAAGAGGCGCAACACCGCTGCGTACTGTTTCCCAAGTGGTTTCTTCCTGCGGAAGAAAGATTTCCGGTGTTTAATTTATGGAATAACGCATTAATCTTATTTTCCTTAATATTTTGTATGAATATTACGGGAAATTCTTTACCAAAGATTAAAAGATTGTGAAATATGGAATAGAAATATCCGGAACATTCCAGAACATTCTGACTCGGGATTTTAGCGGTTATCAGAAAATGAAGACGGTTTTAGGCCCGGACTCCAAATGTACTCTAATTACTGTCAAAACGACTGTGTCGGTGCGTAGATGACAATTAAGAGGTAGACATAAATGTTTGAGCAATCACTTGATGATAAACTTATGAACTGTCACAAATCGTTCCGCGTACCAAACATACGGCCCAATCATCACCGGGTGGTTTGCGGGAGGTGCAGAAATGAGGTATATATGGCCTAAATTAGCGCAAAACGAATGACTCAAAAGTACAAAAATGCAAAAATGCAAAAAAACCTGCCAGAAATGACCGGACGGTAGGGAGGGTTACCCAAAAAAAAAAATGAAAAAATAGAAACCTATAAGTTAGAAATGTAATGTAGGACGGGAGTGGAATGATTCCCCAAAAAAGGAAAAAATAAAAGAAATATATAAGTTTGAAATGAATTAAATTAAATTGGAGAAATGATTCCCCGAAAAAAGAAAAAAATAGAAAGAAATATATAAGTGTGCTAAAATGACGAAAATGCTGATATTGCCTCGAAATGCGTGCCTGTGGAATTAGGAAACACGAACTATGGTAACTTTGACGTATTTAACAAAATAATAACCCGTATGAATAGGAAATTATTCGATAAGGAATTTAGGAAAGATCCAACGCGGAAAATCACAGAGACGTTGCTGAGGAAGAGGCGCAGCAGGAGCTGCGTCCCTTTGAAGAGGCGCAATGGTCGCGCCTGTTCCCCGGTGTATCCGTCCTGGCGGATTTTAGGAAACAGATTTTAGTATAAATAGAAACATCGATAGAGCTTTTATTCACATAATTCTTCCGTCTCTTCCTTCTTCTTATTACATAAAACTCTCAAAACAGTCATTCATCATGAATACTTTAGAGATTCGTTTAAAAGAGTGGACAAATGAGTTTTCCAACGTGGAGAAACACGACATGGGTGCTTATAACCTTGGATCGTTGTTGAGTTTGAGGCTTATCAAGGTGGTCAAACCATTCCTAGATGCTTGTCTGGATTATTTGGACCCGAATTATCACGTTTTTGCTTTCCCCGGAGGTGACATCTGCCCATTTCCTGAAGAAATTGCTGCGATCGGTGGGTGGGACCCAGAACACTTGCCTGCTATTCCTTCTACTTCACAAGGGTATAAGAACAAGTTTAGAGACTTGCTTGGGTTGACAATAATTGAGGTGGACCGTCTAGTAACCTCGAAAGGAGTGCGAATATTGGACTTTATTGACCGATTCATTAATAAGGCCGACCCCACCATCTCTTATGTTGCTAGGCGAAGGGCATTCGAATTTTGCTTGTTACATGTATATGTCCTTCAAGGGCATGTTGATGAGGATTTGAGAGGTGATCCCCGTTTCCTGAGCCTAGTTGAGCAAATGGAACTGCGCAGGAGCCCAGCCTGTTTATGTTTAGGAGAGATCCTATTGGGTTTGGATAACAGGAAAGCCAATCGTGACCTACCTTATTTGGGAAGTCCCATTATCTTGCAGGTAAAAGAATAAATAATTTATTCTCTTTTTTTTTTTTGTTTTTTGTTTTTTTTTTGTTTTTTGTTTTTTTTTGTTTTCGTTTTTTTTAACACCTGCTTTTTTGGTAGGTTTGGCTTATGGAGCGTCTTCGATTGATCAAGCCCCCAGTTAATGTTCCTGCCTATCATGCTCACTCAATTGCTATGAGGACTAGGCTCTACATGGTGGACTTCACTCGAGTCTGCAATTATTGGGAAAACAAATTGAAGAGTGATGATGGCCCCTTGATTAGATGGATCGTACCATGGCGGCATCTCAAATCTGTCACTGGAGTATCTTCCTTGGATCCTACCTGATCTGTGCGCATTCCTGGCTTGGAATTCATGGTATGCATCTTCCCGGAGAGGCTGATGAGACAGGTTGGACTGAAGCAGACAATCCCGAAGCTTGACACTGTCCCGCAGACTGCCATGGCGCTACTACTGAAAGTCGAAGGGAGTTGTCCATTAAATGGGCTCAAAGAAACGTATGGTTCTTGAACTCTTCTGTTAGTGCCTTATGGGTGTCGGACTCCTATCTGCGGTGGAGGAAAGCTACTACTCCGGAGGAGCGTGAGATATTGAGGAAGCGCGAGCCCGTTGACTACAAGGTGCGCGAGGTGGAAAAGGAGAAAGAGAAGCATCTAACTGAGGGAGAGGAAGAAGCCGGGTTTCGAGTTGTTCATCCTTCGAAGAAACCGAAGACCTTTCCTGCCGTGGACAAAGTGATTGACAAGAATAGGAAGGCTAGACCTCAAGAAAGACCGTTGGTGATTAGGTCTGAAGTGGCGCAAGAGCGTCCGGCTCGAGGCCGTGACAAGAAATATGACAAAAATGACAAGGGCAAAGGGAAAATGGAGGAATAGCCCAAGTCTTTACTATTATTTATTATTATTATTGTAATAAGAAGGTGGGGTTTTTAGAATCCTAGCCTATTTTATTTTTTTGTTTATCTTTAGCATTATTGTTATGTAACGTACTATTATTATTATTATTAGAAAATGAATGATATAAAGGAGGTTAATTGGTTATGAAACCGTTGTGATTTTCTATTTATTATTCTTGTCGAATTCCAAATGCAACTGCAAATGTCCTTCTATTTACATTTTGAAATTAATGGGTTGTATCCTGCGAAAGATTGCCTACGTATTCATTAAAAAATGAAATCAAACCCTTGCGCGTAGTTTGAGTAAATGTAAAAGAATAATTGTTCTAAGCAAGAGCTTGTAATGAACTTAGAAAATAAGCATGAGCTTTTTTACTTACTCTTAAGTTGCAATTTAGTTTATTTGATGATATGAGGATGACAGATTGTCAAAATGCAAGAGCAGGGTGACAATAGCTTTTTCAGCTTGGCCAGGGGCCGTTTATTTAGTGCCACAAGAGCGACACATGAGGTTACGCGAGGCGCGTTTTTGTCCCTATTCTAGGCATAATACCGCTTTAGTTGGTCAAGGTTCGTCGGGTTGGCAAATTCATTCCCATCTAGGTCTGTGATTCTAACCGCACCCCCTGGAAGTATGGACTTGACTAGAAATGGCCCAGCCCAATTAGGTTTGAATTTTTCTCGTGGATCGACAGGTAAAAAAGCTCTAATCGATCTGAGTACTAAGTCTCCTTCCTTGACGTTCCTTAGCTTGACCCTTTTGTTGAAGGCTCGTTTGATACGTGCTTGATATGTTTGTACATTACGTTCATCCAGGAGGATGAGTTCTTCATATCTATCCCTCTTCCAATCGGCTTCCGGGATTTGACTTTCGAGTAATATACGCAATGATGGTATTTCTAACTGACTGGCTGTACAACTTCCATGCCGTAGGTCAAATAGAAAGGGGTGGCCCCAGTAGGCATCCTAACAGATGTACGATATCCCTACAAAGCAAAGGGTATCTTGCTTGGCCAATCTCGATAGTTGTCAATCATTTTCTTGAGAATTGTGACAACATTCTTGTTTGCCGCCTCTACTACGCCATTAGTCTGTGGTCTATATGGCGAAGAATGGTGATGCCTAATTTTGTACTTGGCTAGCAATTGCTCAGTCTCAGCTTGGAAATGTGATCCGTTATCACTAATGATCTCATGTGGGCAACCGTATCGACATATGCTGTTGTTTTGTATGAACTTTGCTACATTTTTAGCCGTGAGACTAGTGTAGGAAGCCGCTTCTACCCATTTGGTGAAATAGTCAATTGCCACTAGGATGAAACGTGACCTCTGTTCCTATTTGGAGTTATCTTCCCGATTATATCAATTCCCCAGGCAGAAAATGGCCAAGGAGATGTCATTGTATAGAGCAATGGAGGAGGGACATGCTGTACATTCCCAAAGATTTGGCAGTTGTGACAATGTCTTACGTATTTGATGCAATCAGATTCCATTGTAGTCCAATAATACCCCAAACGTGTGATTTTCTTTGCCATCATGGGCCCACTCATGTGAGGACCGCATTCTCCATCATGGACCTCTTCCATCACTTTCCGCGCCTGTGAATGATCAAGGCAACGTAGGATTACACCAAGAGGTGTTTTTTTGTATAACTCTCCTTGCATGAGAACATATTGGGAAGCTAGTAGGCGTATAGCTCGTTGTCCCCTTTTGTCCATATCTGGTGGATAGGTACCGTTGAGCTTGAAATTTAGGATTGCTTGGAACCAAGGTTCCTCTGTGACTTCCTCTTCATCGGTGATTTGGTAGACATAAGCTGGCTCTGATCATCGTTCAATACATAAAGGCATTTCCACCATGTTATCTGGCATATTAATCAAAGATGCAAGTTTTTCAAGAGCATCTGCAAATTGATTTTCTTCCCGAGGTAGGTGTAGATAGGTCACGTGATCAAAGAATTGGGCAACCTGGTCTATTCTGGCTTGATAAGGTGCTAAGCTTTCGCTTCGGATTTTCCAAGATCCCGTAACTTGATTGACGATCAGGGATGAGTCCCCATGCACTCGGAGGTTTTTAATGCCTAAGCTCACTGCTGCTTATAGTCCAATGAGACAAGCTTCGTATTCTGCAGCATTATTTGTCACCTCGAAGTCGAGTTTGACAGAGATTGGTGTATGCTCGCCTTCAGGAGAAATGAGCAACACTCCTATTCCAAATCCTCTTAGGTTTGATGCTCCATCAAAGTAAAGGTCCCAGGAGTCTACATCGGTTTGGAGTATATCATCGTCTGGAAATGACCAAGTATCTATTGTTTGTGCATCATTGATGGGATTTTCTACAAATAATTCGGCAACGACGCGCCCTTTTATAACTTTCAGAGGCACGTATTTGAGATCGAACTCTGAGAGCATCAAGGTCCATCTTGCTAGGCGTCCGTTGAGGACGGGTTTCTCGAAGAGGTATTTGACAGGGTCCATTTTGGAGTATATTTTGACGGAGTAGCTAAGCATGTAATGACGTAGCTTCTTCGTTGCCCACACAAGAGCGAGGCATATCTTTTCGAGTTGTGAATATTTGCACTCATACTCCAAGAACTTCTTACTAAGGTAGTAGATAGCCCTTTCTTCCTTTCCCGCGGTTTAAGCTAGCATGGCGCCCATGGCTGTTTCGGTTACTGTGAGATATAAACCAAGAGGTTGATCTCGTTGAGGTGGCATGAGCACTGGTGGTTTAGCTAATATCTCCTTGATTCGGTCGAATGCCTTTTGACAGTAATCATCCCACATGGTGTGATCTGTTTTCTTGAGCTTTTTAAAGATAGGTTCACAGATCATGGTGAGTTTCGATATGAATCGACTTATATATTGCACTTTTCCCAGGAATCCTCTGACTTCTTTTTCCGTTTGAGGTTGTGGCATTTCGATCAGAGCTTTGATCTTGGAAGGGTCTATTTCTATACCTCGTTGGCTAACGACGTATCCCAGGAGTTTCCAAGATGTTACTCCGAATGTGCACTTCTGAGGATTGAGCCTCATGTTGTAATTTCGTAGCCTTGAGAAGAATTTGCGAAGGTTCGCAATATGCCCCTCTCTATCCTTGGACTTGACAATCATGTCGTCTACGTATACCTCAACTTCTTTATGCATCATGTCATGTAGAAGTGTAGTTGCGGTGCATTGATATGTAGCTCCGACGTTGATTAACCCAAACGGCATGACCGTATAGCAATAGATTCCCCATTGAGTGACAAAGGCGGTCTTATATATCTTCTATGGCCATCTTGATTTGGTTGTATCCCGCGTACCCATCCATGAAGGATAGTAACGCGTGATCTGCGGTATTGTCCACCAATATGTCGATATGTGGTAGAGGAAAGTCATCTTTAGGACTTGCTTTGTTTAAGTCTCTAAAATCAACACAAACGCGGATTCTCCCATCCTTTTTGGGTATGGGTACTATGTTGGCTACCCAGTCAGAGTACTAGGAAACTTTGATGAACCCGGCTTTGAATTGCTTATTGACTTCTTCCTTATTCTTGAGAGCCCATTCTGTCCTCATTCGACGAAGCTTCTGTTTCACGGGCTTGAAACCTGGCTTAATTGGGATTCTATGTTCGGCGATATCCCTGTCGATCCCTGGCATGTCTTTGTAGGACCAAGCAAAAACGTCTTTGAACTCGTGTAGGAGGTCTATGAAACTGGCCCTTTCGGTAGGGCTCAAGGTAGTCCCTATCCTAAGTTCTTGGGGTTCTAGTTCGGTTCCTATATTGATGGGTTCGGTGTTCTCTATTACTGGTCCCCCTTCCCCCTCTTTTAGTATTTCCTTGGCTATATAGGGAGGTATCTCAATTGAGTCTGGGTCTGAGTCATCCCCAGTATCATCGTAAACAGAATTGCATTCAAGATACCACAAAGAGTAAGCGGAACCTGATTTATTCATATTAAAGTTTGAGAAAAGTTGAAATAAGGAAGCCATCTGATCTGTGGTCAGCGGCGGTAAAGGGACAGTTGTTGGGACATTTCCCGAACTACCGTTACTATTTGAGGCTAAGCTAGGAGAAACAAAGGGAATGGGGACGACGACAGGAGGAGACTCCTTAGTGACTTCTCTAGACTCGACTCGACTCGAACTCATCGTCTTCTGGTTCTCCCTTGAACATCTCTCCTTCTCCAGTGGTGAGCTTGAAGAGTCTTCCTTGATTGTTGGTCCACTTGATTGATTTTCTCCATCTTTTCTGCTGGTTCGCGTTTGTTTATGTGATTAACGCGATAGAGTTGAAGTGATAGTCTTGAAGTATCATGGTAATGATCTCATCCTGCGTGGCTCTAACAAATCGATCTTCTCCAAATAGTAGACTAACAGCTTGTTCGTCTAAGCAAGGTGCTTGACGAGCCTTGACGGTAGGAACGTTTCGGAGGAATGAAGTAGCAATCGTGATAGATCTCGATTCCGGCTAGCTTCCTTCCGAGGTAGTGCCAAGGTTCGGGAAATTCGTGAAAGAGTTCTTGACTTCCTTCCCTAACTAAGTATCCATTTAGGGTAGGGAGATATGGTCGCATTTGGACTCCTACGTGCTTACGGCTTTGAACTTGAGCGAGCATCTCGAGAACTTCCTCTTTAGTGGGTTTGTATCCTAATCCAAGTGGTATTCTTTTTGAGTTGCCTTCCTTGTAGGGTGAGAAGGTGTTTCTTCGGGATGGGTTCAAAGGCATTCCCGGGAAGTATCCCTGGGATTTGAGTATGTGGTTGACCACCAAGTTGGAGTAGGGATCGTAGTATAGGGGCGCCAACTCACTTTCTACGACACTTATGCTTTGAAAGCCCCCAAGTTCATATACTGGATCCGCAAGGACTTGATTATTTGACTTTTTTCCGATTATTGCTTTGATGGGTGACGAAGTGATCATCACCACTTTGCCATTTAGTGGAATTTTGATCTTTTGGTGAAGGGTGGATGTTACTGCTTTGGAAGCGTGAATCCAAGGTCTTCCCAGAAGTATGTTGAAGGAAGCTTCAATGTCCACTATTTGGAAGTTAACCTTTCGCTCAATTGGCCCTGTGGCTATGGTTAGGTTAACGAGTCCTACTACCTTTCGTCGTGTACCATCATATGCGTGGACAACTTGATTGGTAGGGGTCCAATCCGACTCTTTTAAGCCTAGTTTGTATGCCGTTTTCAAGGGTATGAATGTTGACCGCAGAGCCATCATCTACCAAGGTCATTGGCACATTCTTCTTTAAGCAAACGACAGTGATATAAAGAGCCAAGTTGTGACTAGCGCCAAAGGGCGGCAAATCTTCATCTGAGAAAGTAATAGGATTACTTAGCTTTGGTGATTCTTGGAAGACCAAGTTGACTACATCGTCGGGTGTGGAGTTATGTGCTACGTTTGGTTTGGCCAAAGCTTGCAGTAAAGATTGGCGATGTGGGAATGAGCTTGCTACTAGCTGCCAGACTGAAAGATCAGTCTTTATCTTCTGTAATTGCTTTAGCAAATGGTCAGTAGAGTCATCTTCATTATCATTTGGTGTGATAACGTTGGTTGGACCATTTTGAGTAGTACTTTGATATAGACGCCCGAACGAGTTAGGTGGTCCACATCTTGGTCTTCACCATTTTGGACTATTTCCTTGACTAGAGAGTGTTCAATGAGATACTCGTCCTCATCATCATCGGCCCATACTCCATTGACTGTAGCTAGTTCCCTCATTCTCATGATCTCGTCCTCTAATTGTGTAATTTGGTCAATTAGTTTATCAACCACGGCGACTACTTCTTGCATAGTAGCATTTTGGGAGAAAATTAGTGGCGCATGTTCTTTAGGTGTTGCATTGGGGTCATGTAAAGTTGTCACCACATTTTCCCATTCCGAAACTTGCCTATCCATACTCCTTGCCCATGCGATGAAGTCGGTAATGGTAGGGGAAATGGTAGAGTAGAACCCTTCATTCTCAATCGCGTGGATCTCATCTTCGACTGGAGAAATGAGGTGTGAACAATCTAAGGTAGATTCTTCACTTGTGATCACTAGAATTCCAAGAGGATTCTGAGTGTTGTTGGGCTTACCTCCCGGCGGTATTTGTAGTCGACCATCCTCAATCATGTCTTGAAGCACATTTTTCAATTTGTAGCATTTTTCTGTGTCATGTCCCTTACCCCTATGATATTCGCAGTATGAATTCTCGTCCCAGAACTTGGATTTCTTTTCCGGTTCGGGTGTAGGGCCTATGGGTTGGAGTTTGCCTTGTTTCATTAACCTTTTTAGAGCATTGGAGTAAGTGTCCCCAAGATTTGTTAATTTCCTCGGTGGGGTACTCTTCTTGGATGGATCGAGGAGGTTAACTTCATCGGTCTTGCTAGTGGAGCCGTAAGAACGACTTGTTGAGCCTTGATATCCTCGGCCTACCGTTTTGGACAAGAGCCCTTTACGGATGTCATCTTCGATCCTTGTTCTTAATACGGTTAAATCTTTGTAGGTTTTGATGTTTTGGTACCTCAAATGACTCGCATAGATGGGTTTTAGGTTGTCCACGAACTTTTCCACGAGGGTAGCTTCGTTTGGTCGTTCAACTAGTTGGGTACTAGTCTTCCTCCACCTACTTAGGAAGTCAGTGAAACCTTCTTTGTCATTTTAGGTAAGAACCTCTAAAGTGCGCATATTAACTTGGATTTCAGCATTATCCGCATATTGCTTAACAAACTCAATCGCGGCATCTTCCCAAGTAGCGATCTTCTTATGTTCTAGAGAGTAGAACCATTGCTTTGGGATGGTGTCAAGAGATGAAGGAAAGATCCTTAAGAACATCTCGGGTTTGATGCCTTTGATAGACATGTAGTCCTTGAAAGCACGGATGTGATTCAAAGGGTTTTCGTGCCCCTTTAATCTAGGGATATCCGTCATGTTGAAGTTGGTTGGCAACTTGGAACTCACGGCCTCATACTTACGGTTATTTTCCCTATAAATGTCATCCCCTTTGAGATACATCAATTGTTCCTCCAAATATTAGAGTCGTTTCTCAGCTGCAGCCATTCCTATGGGAGGGTTTTCTTCCCCGAAGGTGTTCACAAAGCCATCATCTACTTCACTTTCCCGAGGAGGCAACCTCGTTTCTACGGTATAAATTCGGTCTTCGATTGTATCGAGGCGGTCGTGCACTTGAACTTGAGTAACTTGGAGGCGAGCTAGCACGGTTAGGATTTGATCATTACCATTCTGGGGTTGGTCTGTGTTTACATCGCTTGTTTCAGGCATCTTGGAAACTGGATAAGAGATCGACGACAAATCAAAATACGATCGACGATCCTATCACACTTACTAAGAGAGAAATGTTTTGACTTAGGAAGTGGGTGTGTGCCACTTGTGTCGAGTGAGTTTTGAAAAGATGACAAAGTTTGAAAATGTGTGTCCTAGTCAACTATAGTGTAGTTGTAGGAGTGGACTCGAAGTGAGGTTTTGAAATGGGCTTGGGCCCGGGATTTTGACTCGACAAATGGACAGAGTTTTGACTCGGTTTTGCGCTAATCATTGGCTTTTTTGAAATTTACATTTTAAAGGGATTTTGATTTTACAAAAATCGTCATGGTTTCGTTTAGAAATGGTGATCACGTAAGGTACAATCATTTATACAAGCATTATAACGGGATGCTGAGTGCATTTAAAAGGGTTTTGGTTTAAAGGGTGGGTTGCCATACCGAACAATCAAACCCGAAGTCTGTGGAGAGGCTCGTACCAAAAAAGAGTAAGGCCGATTCCTAGTCCATTTCCTCAAGTAGTGAAAGTCCTTGATACAAACAAGAGTAAGCACCATGGTATGGATGACGTCAATCGCTATCCATCCTTAGACCCAAATAAGAATTAGGACCGTTTAGACGGGACGATTGGTCGAATGGGTTGGGTTGGGCCTAGGAAGGCCGAATAAACGATCTAGGAAGACCGAGTTATGAAAACCGACAATTGTCTTGTACAAAATATTCCCTAACCTTGTTCAAGTTTTACCCTTGGCTACACGTAAGTGTATTATCCCAATGAGTCGCAAACCGTGGACGCGGGCCACGGGGCGCTTGGGAACAAGCGTTTGCATTTGTGGAGTCACCACCAATTTATTGTGGAAATTGGAAACCGTTCGAATACCTCGTGCCATGTCAAGACACAAAGTAGTGACATGAACACCAAGAACTCGTTACCCTTAGCATTCTATGTCTAGAATGACTCTCGTGGATGCCAATGAACACAGATGTTCACAGAGATCTGGAGTAAGGGGTGAGGGTACGTATTAGGAAGCTCTTTTGATCGAACACCTAATCCCGCCCGCCTCGATAGCGGCCTCTACTAATGATTAGGGAAATTATCTTTACTCGATATATTGTCGATTATATGCATGCAATGCAACATCCAAGTTTTAATCCTAACATGTGAGAATTAGACTAAGTCGGTGAACAATTAATTTAACATACAATTAGGTCGAATCGGGATTTAGATTCAATTACATGTGAAGGCATACAAACAATGCGATAAAAGAAATACAATAATACAATAATGAAGATTACAATAATTACAATCGGATTAATGATTAATTTATGTCGAAAATACCTTTAAAACGGATAATTTGGGAAAGAATAAATAAACGAACAGATTATTAATGATAACTAGGTTTGTGACCCGTGAAATTCACGGGTTTATCTGTTTTAGTTTTGATATTTTTATCGTATTGTTGATATTTGTTCGAGCAATTAGTTGTTGATCCATCTAAAATATACAGTTTTGAAATACATAGAAATTAGTTAGTTAATACCTTATTTCTTTGACAACTTTGGTTTATTTTTTTAAATCGAATCCTGCAAGTGAGGATGTGATAGCTACTAATTTTGAGAAACTTGACAACAGAGCAATGACAAAGACGACTCATTATATATACGTGCGTTTTACTCCGCAATATAATAAAGTGAGTTTTTTAAATATTAAAAGTTGAAACCATCCGTATATAATAAATTTCATATGAAAAATCTTCAATGACGCCTTATAAGGTTGTAAACTCAATACCTCAGTATAGTCATCTCCAAATTATTTCCAGACCTCTCCATTAACCCTCCCATAGAAATATCTTTGAAATCTTATCACCACGTGCATGCTTCAAATATTATTTACATCTGAAAAATATTTATTATATCGATAGAAAAATATTAGATACGATTCAACGGTATGGTCGGTATCCGCTCCATGTATGTATTACAAATTAAATTTTCATTTCAATTGCTCAATAATCTAAAAAACTATATTCCCTAAATCCCAATTCCAAAAGGTTCATAAATTTTTTTAAGTTCCTTATTACTATTTCAAGAATTTGATCCATCTCTTGTTATACGTATGTCCACGATCCTATATAAAAATAAAAATAGGATTAAAGACTATACAATAATCTATTCCGGTTTTGAAAAAAAAACACATAAACTTAAAAATATACGGATTAGAATTTAGAAACCATGCATACTATTTAATATTTATCTGAAGGTTTACTTTCGCTTCCTTTTAGTACGCTTTCTTTTAGTACATGCCTTGATAATAGTTCCTATAAAATGAAAAAGAAAAATATATGTTAGAGATAATTATACTCATGAATACAAAAATACAAATCAAATAGGTTGATCGAAAAAGCATAATAGTAAAATTACACACCAATATATGCTTAATAACAAATTTAAAGAAATATTATAAGATCTCCATTTTGAGATCAACGATCGTCTTATAATGGTTAAAAAAGCATAAACCACTTAAAAAAGTAAAGTAAATTTTATAGAAAAACAATCAATAGGTGTGAGTTGGAGAAAACTTAAATTGGAAGAGGAAATGACATAATTAAAATGATAATTATTGTCATGATGGTTCTAAAAGTAAATTGTGAAATTTTAAAGATTTTTCATTCAATTATTAGTACTTATTTATTTATCATTAATTATGAGAGTAAATTTTTTTTTTTTAGGAAATTATAAGAGTAAGTTTTATGTATTATTCCTGTTTTGACAAAAAAAAACACATAAACTTAAGAACATAAGAAGTAGAATTTAGAAATCATACAATTTAATATTTACCCGAAGGTTCACTTTCGCTTCCTTTTATTACACGCCTTGATAATAGTTCATATAAAATGAAAAAGAAAAATATATGTTATAGATGATTATACTCGTGAATACAAATTCAAATAGGTTGATCGGGAAAGTATAATAGTAAAATTACACCACAATATACGTTTAATAACAAATTAAAAGAAATATTGTAAAACTTCTACTTTGAGATCAACAATCATCCATTACTTATCAGTTTCTACCTTGCTTTTTTTTTTACCTTTAATTTTACCTCAATTTCGTGCCTTTTGTGTTTCTTCCATCTTCAGATTACCCACATGATGGTTTGTCTTATCTGCATTCACATAAGTTTCATGGTGCTTTATAGTTATATAAAAAATACATTGACCAAAAGATAAAACATCAATCTGGCAAAAACTTGACAAACGAATCAAAACATTGTCACATGTAAGTCACTTAAATTAAACCAACTGGAAAACATGAATTCAAATATAAAAGCAAACGATTCATAAACCAACAACATAACAAATTAAAATATACTTTATTGGACACAACAACAACAACAACAACAACAACAACAACAACAACAATAATACTCGACAATAATACTTAATATACTCAATATAATCAATATAACCAAAAAATAAATTAAACCATAAAATACAATCCACAACTTAGAAACTCATGACAAATGGGTATATTTTAAATAAATAAAGTGAATAGAAACTATTATAGGTTTTATAGTCATTACACAACCATAAATTCCCATATTTTAATTTAATTTTTAATTTATTTTGTGATTATTAAATTAGATAATTGTTTGCCGATGACCTCAAAAGATGAATTAAATAGGACAAAATGTTAGTGAAAATTATGGGTGTTGAGTAATATAAGGAGTTTTAATAAAATTATTAACATATTATATTACAAAAATTAATTAAATAGGAAATTTTTTTAATTAATTTGGTGTGTGTTAAGTACTATGAAGAGTTTTAATCAATTTATTACCATGTTTAATTAAAAAAAATTAAATAGGAAAATGTTAATAATGGTGGGTGTTCAGTAATATGAAGAGGTTTAATTAATTTATTAACATGTTTTATTACAAAATTTTTAAAAACAACGAATTAAATAGGAAATGTTAATAATGGTGAGTGTTTAGTAATATAAAGAGGTTTAATTAATTCTTTAACCTGTTTTGTTACAAAAATTTCAATTTTAATTATAAATTATGAAATTTATTAACATGTTTTATTACAAAAATTTCAATTGAAATGTCAATATTAATTGTAAATTATGAAATTTGATGTAAATTTGTAAGGGTTATATAAATTTTGGAAGACAATATATTTAATATACAAAATTAATTTAATAATAATGATAATATCCTTTAATATTATAGATATAAGTGAATTAAATTAATTTATAGATAAATGATTTAAATTAATTTCATGTAATAGTAAATTGATAATCTATGTCACATTAATTCGCCATGTCACATTAAAAATATGTAGCATCACATTTAAATATGCCACGTCACATTAAATTTTAATCTAGGTGGCTTTTTGGATCCTACGTGGCTTTGTCTAGGTGGCGTTTATTTGTCATTTTAGGGTAGCCTTTTAATTATATTTTATAGATACGAACGGCAATTAATTAAATACGTAAACTAATTAAACTAGGTCAAGGCGTAACGAAGTTCGAGGCGTAAATCAACCGAATAAAGCAGCATAGAGTGCGCCCGGGAAGAGGCGCAGTTGATTGGTGCGTCTGTTCTAAGGCTGAGTTTTGGCTGTGAAGCCGGAACTGCAAATCGTTAGTATTCGTTGGTGAATTTAATGATTGATTACAATATTTGACTCGGATGAAAGTGATTTAATACATTAATTACATGTGAATGAGTCATAAAAACGATAAAACATGGATGAAACGAATGTAAACAAATTAATTACATGAAGGAAATATTGATTAGTGACATGAGTGAACTAATTAGGTTAAATATGACGAATTAATGAAGAACTAATGATGAACAAACAGGTGGGAATATATCAAAGATCGAATTCGTAAACTCAATATGAATGAATCGAATCTCTACAACCCGGATTGACTTTAATGACAAAAACCCGCAAATATTGGTTATAAGGGATTTAAGTCGGGATTTAATGATGAATTATATACTAACAGTGATTAATAATATAAAAAAAGTATCATGTGAACGAAACAAGAACAAACAATGACGAAAGAAAACAAAGGAACGAAACTAACAGGGGATGAAGGAAGAAGAAAGGAAGCAGGAACTGCGGCAGCCTTTCGAAGAGGCGCAGCAGTTGCTGCGTCCTTTCTTGACGTCTGTCTTCTGTCAATCCGTAAAAAGGGTTTTAAACATGGTTT